>NC_048424.1:20682873-20777787 GCF_013103735.1 Etheostoma cragini
GCACTCACATAGCTGTGTGTCTATGTGCTCCGGCATGTGTGTGTCTGTCTGCATGTTTAAAATCCCAAAAGTGCAAGTGAGGATTAAAAAAGGAACAGCAGTGAGCGAGTGAGAGAGAGAGAGAGAGAGAGACTCTGTGCGGATGGGGCAAATGCTGAAACAGGATGGGTCTCTAATCTCATTATGTACTGGGAAATCACTATCTCCCTCTCTTACTGTTTCACTTAGCTCTGCTTTCTGGAAAACTAACACCAGTGCAGGGTGCAGTGGAGGGTGATGTCTGTGGTTCTGCACCAACAGCCAGCTGGATGGACTTGGACAGGCCTACAGTATGTCCCAGATCTACAGCTAACCTTTATTACCAGTACTACCTCTTTATCAGCTCTTGCCCTAATCTTGTATTTGAGCTTTTAAAATAAAACAAATGTGGGTTACTGTCAGTCTTTATTATAGCCTTCTGATCAAAAACGTTATTTATGTAATCTTAAATCCTCATTAGTTTAGCTTTCATACAAATTCCTGGATAATTTACGCACACTGGCTAAACAGTTAATACCAATTAATAGGGATTTCCCAAAATAGACTGATATTTATTCTGTGAGTGTTCTAGGATTACTTTTGGCCTGATAAACTACACACAACACATGTGAATGAATTTAAAATAAACTGAGAAATACTTTATACTGATATGAAACTTTCTTAGGTCTTATTTTCATTTGGCGTGCGGCTCTGCCTTTAAAAGACCCCATGTCATGATGGGATTTTGACAATGGAGCACAGGGTCCACAATAAGTACAACCTTAGAGTGGGGTTAAGGTGCAGATGGAGACTAAAACTTATTATCTGCTTTGGTGAAACCAGGTTACTTTTCCCACTGTTCTAAATAGAAAACAGCATTTGTTATCCAGAGTTGGCCTCACTATCACACACACACACACACACACACACACACACAAAAAGTCAGTGCTGCCATACTGTAACAGATTAAGACAACCATGTGAATCCATCTTAAATGGGAGGAAAATCCCCAGCACGAGGGACAAGCATAGTTGGCTAAAGACTAATACTTGCATGCAAACACATCCACAGACAATACAACAATACTCACAATCAAACTTGTTTACAACAAAGCCCAAACTAGGGAGTGTACAATAACTTTAATAGCCATGTAATAACAATGATAAACAGACAGACTGATGACTGTGAACTAGGTTTTGTTTACTTTCTGTCTGACCTAGTTGTCTGGACTGTCAACCCCAGGGCACAGAATAACCCCAAAGTCTCAGCGTCTTTCTGCCCCGCCTCACAATTGGCTAATCTGACAGGAGACAAACAGAAAGAAAGGGCATGTACGTGTGTATGTGTGTGCATGTGGGTTTGTGTGTGTGTGTGTGTGTGTGTGTGTGTGTGTGTGGGTGTGTTTTACGTGCATGGTGCAAGTTTCAACAGTCCGTAAAATGGCATTGACACCACAAGACATCAAATTTCTCCTACAAAACAAAAGAAAAATAATATTGTGTGGGTGGGTGTGGTGGCAGCTCCACCCTATCTTTGAAACTATAAGCGACACACAGGTGCATACATGTCTCGCAGACTGGGTACACTGTGAGAGCTGGGCAGTAAACTGAATTGTCAAAAAACACACACACACACATACAGGCGCACATTTCCTCTCAACAAGGAGACAGGAAAGCTGTATGGCTCCACGATTGTCAAATTTCAAAGAAAGGGTCGGTTACCTATGTAATGAACAACACATGTCTGGCCTTTCTTGGGAAATGTTCTTCCTGTTGAAAGGAGAGAGAGACAATAGTTAGGATATTGTGTGTACACCTCAGAATCTGTCAGGCTTATCCTGTAGACAGTGACTGGGTTAAGCCTGGTGAGGTGTTCCTGGCAGCTAGGAATGCAATACCCTCCTTATGCCTGCAGACATATTGTAGTCAGATATGCTTCTTAGTATCATTCTCATTTTGAAACTTTAGCCTGGAGGCTTCTTTTTCCAGGACAATCAAATGTGTTATTTGTTTTACACGGATACACAACTCTTGAGGACTCTTGCAAGACAACCTGACAATATCTTTATTCTGGCTGCCAAATATCAGTTACCTTGTGAACAAGTTCTTAATTTAATGAGGTTTACACCGATAATGCTTTCCGAGGTAACCCGTTCAAATGTAACGTACTGTATACGTAACGTATGGAGAGTTCGAGAAAATCGCTGTGCAGGCGTCAGTGATGACGAATAACAGTGGAAAAATTGGCTTTACAAACCCCTTATTACATCCCGGTTACAACTGTTAGTCGATCCCTATCTGACGAGGAAATTACCATACATCGTCAAACACTGAACTTGATATTTTATGTAAATTATGTTGACAATTTAAGAAGATTTAAACGACAATGTGGAGAACTGCCGAGCCGCTACACCGCAACCCAGGCATTGAAGCGCACACAATCGGATAAATTGACTCACCATCACCGGGAGATATCGTCTCGACTTCCACGCCCATGGTTGTAGCCTACTACTTAAAAAAATATCTCTGAAACATAGAGAACTACAAAGCCGTTTCGACAGACAATGTTACCCGTTTTGCAGCTACAAGTCGGGCTATATCGGTGGAAACCATGCATTCACCGACCACTACGGACCCGTAGCTGTCACGACTGTAGGGCTGCAGCCAACCGTGGGACAGCCAAGATATGTTCTAGTTTGTAGCAAGACAGCGTCGAGATCTTCAACTACACTACGTACGTCGTCTTCAACGTCGTGAAAATACTTGCGTCACACGGTGGGTGCACTTTGAAGTTAATATAATATCAACCGTTATCTTACGCAAAATTGTTTAATTTACTGGTCGAATACATTTTTAAAGCGAGTATTTACCTTGGTTTAGTTCCCTTAAATTGCCCAGTATTTCTCATGAACATTTTACATAAATGGAACACACACAACGCAGCGCCCTCGTGTGGGTAAATGGGGTTTAGACAGTGGCAAACACAGAGCAAACACAAGACGGATATGACTCAACTACATATCCCATAATGCACCGACAACGATAATGTTAGTTTAGCTTCCGAGTCAATTTGAAACGCATTTCGACCCGGCAAAACGTGATTTTATGGACGAGAAACTCAATTTAAGTGTTTAACACGGATTCCACACGAGATGCTTGAGGTTTTATAAGGTATTCGAAAAGGAAAATTACATGTTTGTGTGGAATTTTATGCTAATTGATAGTTAGCTTGCTGGACACATAGCTAAAGGTTGACAAAATATGCATTGTGAGCATGAATTGGAAAACTTCTGCGTCTCATAATTGGGGCGAAGTTTATAACCTAATTTTAACCATATATGTGATAACGTTGCTTAAGTAAGTTAGTAATTTCTTATTTTATGTAACGTCCATTCAGTTGGGTATTTTAGCTCTCGTACATAACCTGCACGATGGTCATGACATTTACATCTTACATCTTATAACTTGTCCCCTGTTACATAATCTACTTATTCAGTCAGTCAGTTTATAGGTTAATTAGGTTTATATTTTATAGTCCTAGTCAATATTTTATCATGATCTACTGCACTGTTCACTTTTTCCCTTTTGCACTATCATCATTGCACACAGTCTACCAAAGTATCTCACCATACCATGGTCATTGCATTTCTATGAGTGATTTTCAATTTCTATTTTCTTCTACTCTTAGGTGTGTGTGATATATGTGTTTATTGTGTATGATTGTCTTGCTACTGAACGCCTAAAACTTCCTTCGGGATGAATACAGTATCTATCTATCTATCTAAAATGCAATAAAAATGTAAATTATAAAAGATTTGTAACTTGCAAACCCAATTTCGATCATGGATGTTTCACCACACCTGAAAGCTAAAATGGTGTGATAAGACACTCCTACTCAACACAGTTAAGGTCATTCAGGCGTAAGCAGCTATAAGTGTTCGTCACCACTGGCTCGGCTCAGGCAGAGGGGATTAAGGCATTTACTTGGAAGGAGACACGACAGCCTTTTGCTATTCTTGATGTGCATAGATATAGCCTAGGCATAGGCAACAATAGCTACTCTTGTGCAGGACCAGACCACATTCAGGGCTCTGTCATCAATGTAAACATACTGAGTCATATTGTTTTTCTTTTTCTCTTTTGCTCCTTCATACCTGCAAGGATGGATCTTGGGAAGGCAAAGCTGCTCCGGACAGGTCTTAACACTCTACACCAAGCCATCCACCCTTTGCATGGCATAGCATGGACGGACGGCAGGCAGGTCTGCCTGACAACTCTCTTCTTCATCAATGGTGAGGTGAAATTTGGGGACACAAACGTTATCGGGCAGTTTGAGCACGTCTTCGGGCTCTACTGGGGCCCGCTGTGCTGCTCTGACTCACCGGCTTTGCTGGCTGTTCAGCACAAGAAACATGTCACTGTGTGGCAACTGCAGCTCAGTGCGCTTGAGCAGAACAAGCTGCTGTGCACTCAGACTTGTGAGATGAGCGAGCCTTTCCCCTTGCTCTCCCAAGGCTGTGTGTGGCATCCTAAACTGGACATCCTTGCTCTGCTGACCAAGAGGGATACTTCTGTGCTGTTTTCCGTCAGGGTGGACAACAGGAGAGTCAAAGCGGACATCAAAGTTAGTGGACTTATCCACTGTGCATGCTGGACTAAAGATGGTACACGCCTGGTGGTGGCTATAGGAAGTTCTCTTCACTCTTACATCTGGAATGACATCCAGAAGAGTCTTGCAGCCTGCTCCTTTTGTCCCATCTTTGATGTGGGAGGCTACATCTGTGCCATCGAGGCCACGGGGGACGCTCAGGTAGCTGTGGCTACAGAGCTTCCTCTGGATAAAATCTGTGGGTTAAATGCCGGCATAGCATTCGACATGCCGTCAGATGCTGAGTCCCAGCATAGCCACGGCTCGCATATGGTCATGTCGGAAGAAGATAACTTTCTGGACTCGAGAAGAAGATCTTTTGAATCAGACAGGTCCAGCGTCACCAGCTCAGGCCCTCTAGACCTCACCCACCTTCTGGCGAGGCACCGTCGCTCTGACCCCAGCCCTCTGATTCACCTGCGTCGCAGAGACACAATGACAGGCTCTGGCCAGGACTCCTCACACCTCATCCTGGTCACCTATGAGCGTAAAGTCACTACCAGCCGCAAAGTCAGTATCCCGGGGATTTTGGTTCCAGACATTGTGGCTTTTGACCCACGTGGCTCCACGGTTGCAGTTGCTTCCAACACCTGCAACATGGTGCTCGTGTATTGCATCACAGCCTCCGCCATGCCAAACATTCAGCAGATCTCTCTGCTGACAAACGAGAGGCCCAAAGGAGTCTGCTTCCTCAATGACAAGATGCTGCTGTTGATGGTGGGCAGACAGAAGTCCAACGACCCTGCCTTCCTCCCATCTTCTAACACGGATAAATATATTCTTCATCTGGTAACTAAAGAGCTGATGCTCGATGGAGAGGCTTCAATCCCACCATCCCCCTCTGCTCACAACCATCAGTCTAATTTCTGCGAAGGGATTAGAAGGCACTCAGAGCATGTATGCAAGGATGAAAGGGAGCGCCTGGGGATTAGGGACTTGGTGTTACCTGGAGGGGCAGTTTTTCGTTCACCAAGCAACAGGCGTAAGCTGGTGGAGGAGGTGAGGAGCGGCGAGCCCAGCCCCGTCACCAGCTCTGTGGACTTCTCCGACCGAGCATCGGACAGAGCAGCGTCCAGCGCGTCCTCCGTCACCGTGGAGAGTTTCGACATGGACCATGTCAACCGGATGACCAGCCTGGCGGTGGCCGGCCAGGCCAGCAGGGACTCCAGCCGGACCAGCTCTCCTCGTCACGAGCCTTCGGACAAGCTCCACACAGACCCGACGCTGCCTATGCCTGAAAAGACTTTGAGCACAGCAAAGGAGCGCGCACAGGAGCAGCTCATTCACAACATGGAGAGGCTTTTTACACGCTTTGCAGACGTACAGCAGTGCCTGACCGAAATCAGAGATTTTACCCAGAATGGCAAGAAGGCCCAGAGTGTCTACCCTAACGCCTGTGAACCCCCGTATGTCAATGTCACATGTCAGGTACAGTTTTACTCACTACATTTTCTCTGTGTATTTGTAACTGGCAGGGATAACAGCCCTGGCTAGAGAGATGGAGATTCCCTTTCTTTCTACAATCTCTTTCATGAGCAGCTTTTGAATGAGTGGCTTAAACGGCTTAATCAGCGGGAATTTACACTGAAAGGATGAGACAACTGAAATACCTGGGCCTGTTTAATGTGTTCCAAACACACAGCCGTGGTGTGTTATCAGAAAAAGATAATTAACTGTTATAAAAGCATCTTAGCTTGACGTCTGATGACTGGTACTCTTTTCTTTACTCTGTCCTCCTTTGTGCAAATGCAGAAGCAGTTGTCGGAAAATGTATTCATTGACGAGCGGAGGCCAGTGTTGCTGTGTGATGGGAAGCTGTGTCTGCGGGCCCTCCAAGACCTCTTCAACCTAACCATTGTGGAGATGATGTATGGTATGTGCAGCCTTTTTTGCCTCCATTTTATTTTATTTTTTCAAACAGCACTTCTGAGTTTAGTAGAAGTACATTTAAACCTTAGAATTGGTTCGTTTTTACTACAAAGCAGTATGTCTAAGCCGCCTTCTTCTTGCCTGTGAGATTAACTATGTTGTGAGGGAGTGTGTGTGTGTGTGTGTGTTAGGGAGAGGGTTAATACATTAAAACCACTTAGAGGAAACTCCTTGTAGACCTCTTGGCCTGTGTGTATTTTCAGCAGACACGCGTGTGACGGGTATCCCCAGTGAGGACACCTGGAAGTCACCAATATAATATGATAATAGGCTTCTCTCTGCAATTACTATTGTTATCTTTTTGAAACCTTCAAGTGACCCATTCAGAATGCATTTTAGTTGATAAAGAAACCCATATGTTATTGTACAATTTTAGAAAACACTTTTTAGCATTGTTACCATGCGTGAGCCATAATTGGAAGTGATTAAAGGCCTAGGTCAGATTACAAGGTTTTAAACAAAAGCAGCTTACTACTAACGAGCATAATGTTTTGTTGCAGTAGCATCATACTGTCCTAAACTGAGACACATTAGCAAGTAATAGCTATCACAAACTACATTTTGCAGTGGTTTAACCCTTTATTAGATTATTAAACAGATCCCAGATGCACAGAATGCCATAATCTCCTGTTATTTTTCCAGGTCCGTTGTGGATTGCACTCGTGGCAGATGCGGACGGCTTTGTGCCTCTGACGTTCAAGTCCCAAGAGGAACTCACAGTACGGAACGGGAAGCGGAAAGCAACCCTCCGGACTCCGGAGAACTCCCTCCCATCCAGTCCAGCCCCCAGCCATGGCCCCCACGCAACGACAGAGACCTCATATAGTGCCTATTAACACACACCTCTATGTATGTACTCATGCAGTTATAACCCTCTTATTGAAATACATGTAAGTGGGCCCTAAGGGGTGGGGGAAAAAATCGATACAGCATAGTATCGCAATATTTTCAGTGGCAATACTGTATCGATAGACAGGCGCCAAGTATGGATCTTTTATCATTTATTATATACAGTGTTGGTCAGTTTATCTGCTTGACAATCCCATTTTGCAACAATACAATTGAAGTGAGATGAACAAACAGAAAAATGTATATTTGTATAGATGAGACAGATGTTGATAAGTTTCCTTTTAGGGACGTCATTTGAAATTGGGAAAAATTAGAAGTTTGAAAAACGTTTATACATTGCACTATGTCGCAGAATATTGCAATCTGTTTAAAATTGCAATAATATCGGGATGAAATGGTATCGGGAGGCGTCTGGTGATTCCCAACACCTAGTGGACCCAAGTATGCAGTGCAGAGGGAATATGGCAAGAGCATGTAGAGTCTCACTAAGGCAGTCATATGTCAGATTTATTTTTCTATTGAAAAACAGTAGTGAGTTGAAAAGGGCTGCCTATCCAGATGTGATGTTTACATGTTGCTGCTTTGAAAGGAAAGCTTACCTGGAAGAAGTTTTAGCACCAAGCCCTGAGTTTTCTTTTAATTTCCTGTTGACAAAATGCAATGCAGTTGTGGACGACACCACGTGTAGTGCCATAGCTTTTCAGCATGTTTTAGAGATGTGTAAGACATGTTTTGAATTTGCGCTGATACAAAAACCAAGGCTTATGTATGACGTAAATGTTTTATTTGGATCTGTATTTGTTATTAATATACCACTGCAGAAATACCCACACTAAAGGGAGTGGGGAATGAAGTTTATGGAAGTTACATTTCACACATAGAATCTCTGTTTTGGCACTTTTCTTGCTGAAATGTCCCGCTAAAATGAATGTTTAACACTCAAGTGTAATTTAACCTTTGTTATACAATGCTCTGGGTTATATAAAAATCATATATCGTGGAAAAGGGTTTTTCTCCCATATATGTAACATTACCAAGCTCAGTAACACAAGTGGCCACTAGAGGGAGCAACACTCAACAGAATCTTCCATGTCAATGCTAGACAGCAGTGATCCTCAACTTGCTTTCCACAGGGGCCACAAAAAAAACACAAACCAGGAGCCAGTTCATATACAGCTTGTGATGGCGCCTGATATTAGCAACCTTGCCTACAGCAATTGAGATATGAAGTGGGAAATAGAGTTAAATTCATCTGTCTATTTTAATCGGATGGCCTGTTTTCAACCTTTGAAGTGGCAAATCCAGTGCAGCAGCTCGCACAGGCCAGGTGTATGCAGGGGCGTAGCACGAACATCTGGGCCGTCTAGAAAGGCATTCTCTATGGGCCCCTCCCCACATCCACAGCCATTCATTCTAGTATCTTTTTGGGCCCTCTTCACATGAGGGCCCTGGGTACTCAGTTTCTCGTTGTCCCCCCCAGTCCGACGCCCCTGGGTGTATGCAGGGTCGTTGCTAGGACTTGAGAACATCCAGGACTAGCCCAGACCTGTCGGGGTCCAGGACCCTAACCCTAACCCACCGGGCAAAAGGTCCGCCAGACGACAAGCACTGGCAGCATGGAGGGAAAGCCGGCGCCATTTATCTACATGTACTGTGCTGTAGTAAACCGAGACGGACTTGGGCAGGCTTCGAACTCCTGATGTGAGCCGGGTGGAGCGGGAGATAAGTCTAAGCTCCGACGTTTAAAAAAATCCGCTTTGCACTCCATCCAAAACCCACCGCCCTGCACACATGCTCAGCAGCCCTGACACTTTTTTGGGTAAAGCTCAAAAAGCTGTTTTGTTTTTTTGTGCTATCTTGCACCTTAGTCACATTCAAAATACAAAAAACAAAATCCAGGGAAAAAATAATTCATTTTTATTGCAAATTAGAAAATGGCTGAAGGGCTACCCGGCACGGGCCATAGGTTGAGTATGAATGCTATAGTGTCGTTCAGAGCTCTAATGAAGACCAAATATGTTTTTAAAGTGTATATATTCATTTTTTAAACATCTATTGGTAGCTTTTTGAATATTAAATCTGCATAACTAGTTAACACTTCTTTGTGTGTTATTTATTTAAAGAGACAACACATGTATTTGGTCTCTACAACATTTATTCATTTCATATCATCAGCCCTCAATAATCATGTATCATAAATAAATAACAGCATTGTAGAGCTAAACACAGCAAATAATGATATACATTCATTTATATAAATCAGGTAATCTTATTATATATTTATATGTCCAAGATGACTGCACAGTACATGTGAAAATGAAACAAAAATGTTTACAGTAAAACAATTTAATTAACTATCAGTGTAATATACACTAATGAACTACTTTCCAGCGGCGTCACTGGAACACGTGGCTTTGGGAATTCACTTCAACCCAGATCCAGGTCACACATGACTCAAATCTTCCATTGTTTTGGAGCTGATGCTTTGTTTCCTGTGGGAGACATCAATGTGTTCCATTAGTATTAGCAGTGGGGGAAAGTTACTAAGTACATTTACTTAATGGCTGTACTCGAGTACACTTTAGAAGTACCTTTTTTCATGCTTCACTAATCCGACTTATGTTTTTCAGAGGCAAATATTGGATTTATTTACTCCACTACATTCATCTGACAGCTACAGTTATTGGTTTATTTTGTGATTAACACTCATGTGTTCCTCGGGTCAAATTGACCCGTTGTCCTATATCAATGTTCTTTTTAAATCCCCAAAATAACATGATTGATTCCACACAACGCTCTTTGGCAAGTACAAATCTCTACTTTCATAGATTTTGGGGCGTCTTATTCAATTTTACCGCATTTAAAAAATAAAATTGAAGTGGTTTTGAAATAGTATTGAGTAAAAGTTGACATATTCCAGTCTGTGATTACTTATCAACATCCATTATTTTAGTTTTAGTCGAAATAACTCCTGATTTCTGCTTTTCTAACTCAAACATTAGGTATAATTCCCATAAATGAGATTCATTGCCCATTAATTCCAAAACTAAAGTTAATAAGTTAGTGTTACGTAGAGTTGAAAATGGCAAAAAAGTGAAAAACATTGGAAAAAAGCATCAAAAGTGTTAAAAAAAGGAGCTTCCAGGAAAAAGTAAAAAAAAAAAACATTGTTAAAAAAGCATCAACAAAAGTGTTGATTTTCAATTTTGACGGGAAGACAACACAAGGGTTAAGATTCTTCATGCATAAAATTATCACAAAAATGAGAAATCTTTATTTTGTAACACGAATTGGACACAGAACTGTATTCGCTGAACAGAACTCCTCATGACAATTAAACCGAACTTAATGTGAACATAAGGATAAGCTTAGAATTCTGTAGGGAAATCACTATTTTAATTGTCATTTAATTTGATCAACAATCTGGATATTATTCAGATTTTTGTTACTAAGAGGTTAAAGTTCAGTTACGATGACGTAATAAGTCAGCGCCGGGGCGTAGTGGAGAGTCAAGCCAAGTGAAGGCAACGTAGGCTATATCGCTGATGTTAGAAGATGGGTTGCCTTGTGTAAAATGATAATTCCAACAGAACAAAGTTGCAAAAGAGAAGACGGAGTCTGTTTTAAGACCAATTGTAGGTGTACATTTATGGTTTCTGCTCACCGTAGCTCATCCAGGCAGAGTCTGTTCCTGAGCCGTACGTCTTCGGTGATAGGATAGAGCAGAAGGATCATTAACCCCGTGACGATGAAGGCCACTGGGGCAGCACCAATCAGCAGCTTCAGGGTGTACACTACAGGAGCAGGCTGCTTGCAGGCACCGGTGTCATACCCTGCAAATCTACACACACAAACACACACACGCAGAGATCCAATTTAAACCCAGGTTAAAGGAAATCGACACCCAGCCTGATGCTGCAATAATGCAAATGAGTAAACTCCACACCTTTCACATTATAAATCACACATCAGGTCTGGGTTAATGCATTGCTGCAAGGTATCATGACATGCTAAGTGCAGTTACATAGCATCATGGGGTATGTAAATGGTGCAAATTTAGGGTAGGAATGCAGACTCACTCCAGGCAGAGGGTGGACACACCCAGGGAGATGCCTGCAGCAAACTTAGTGAAAAACACGTAGAAGGAGTAGAAGATGGCCTCATGGCCTTTGCAGTAGGGGTTAGCCAGTCTGAAGTCATCCACCACATCTGGCAGCATGGACCTGAATCGCACACACATACATACAAAGTTGAATGCAAACCAATCCGTTTTGCAGAATTTTGTGTCCCTTGTGTTTAATTCTCAACATCGCTCTAAGACATAGTCAAATTCTAAGCTGATGCACGCCTGAGAACTCCCTCATGGTCTTACTCTAATCATCTTAGACAAGATGGGAGCAGCTGATGATGTTAGGTCTACTTATAGCGTTCTGATAAACTGGTGGGCTAAAATTACAGAGCTAATAACACGATTAGATGATGAGCAGCGGGCGGCACCACCGGCCTCAGCCCACAGACAGGATAAACAATCGGCCCCTTCCAAAATAAACATGCCCCTGCGGGAGGCCCCTGTAATTTGGGGTTTGAAAGGAGGGGGACAAGAAAGGAGTGGAAAACAGACGCGGAGAAGAAGACTGCTTTTCCTCTGGCGGTGCATTAGCTCTGGGATGGTATAGATGGTATATTTATTTATTTAAAGATACATTTACAAGCGTTCAGTCATCACAGCTCCAAATATAAAATTATAAAGAAAGATTGCAATTTATGTAATATGAGATCAATTAACAAAAGTAATAACTACAATATGAACAGAGCTATGAAGTCGACAAAATAAGAATAGTAAAAATTCACATAAAATAAGAATGTGACAAATTTACACATCTCGTTAATGATATTGATAACAGATTTTTTTAAATAATTATACTTTATTAATCCCACAAGGGGAAACTACACTTTTCACTCTGTTCTTATTACACACAGCTCTGAATTACACACACATGCTCAGGACCTATACATGGATTAATGGAGAGATGTCAGAGTGGGGGGGCGCCCCAAGCAGTGGGGGGTTCAGTGCCTTGCTCAAGAGCCCAGGAGGTGAACTGGCACCTCTTCAGCTACCAGTCCACCACTATACTTTAGTCCGTACGGGGACTTGAACCAGCAACCCTCCGGTTCCCGAGCCAACTCCCCACAGACTGAGCTACTGCCACCAGATGCTCTTAAATAAGAAGATTTTTAGCTTCTGATTCATAAAAATGACATCATTTTCATGACCGTGACATGACCTACAGTACATGAATGGACTCTAAGTACAGAGTCACCGCTAACAGCAGGTTGGTGCACTATTGTGGTTGGACTAACGGCACTTTGCATCAAATCAAAGGGAACTACCATGCACTACCATGCAAAGCACAACCACTGCACCGACAGACATGTCGTAGCACTGCAGTTACATAAACACTGTCAGAGGTTTAAGGGATTTTGAATATTCCGGGGATATAAAATAAGCTGTAGCAAATTTCTTTTAATCCCCATTGGGGAGGCCCACCCAACATAAACTTGGGAGATGGGGGAGACACGCCCTGGGCAGACCTTTTTGACGGACTCTTCCAGTTCACTACCAGCAGACACAGAGAGTCTCTAGTCTACCTGCCAGAGGAAACTGGAACATCCAAGAAGAAGAAAAAACGGACATATGTGAGCTCATAAAAGATAATTTTTTGGGGCTTTTCCCTTTATTTTAGCAACAGCAGGAGAGAGATGGGGGGTGAGGGCAGCAAAGGGACGCAGGCTGGATTCGAACCCAGGCCGCTGCAAGACTCAGCCATCAAGGGGCTAACGCTCTTACTGGGGGAGCTAGAGGCCACACCAAATTTTGGAGTTTTTAAATAAATGTTGATCCTATACGTGACATTTTACCTAAAAGAATAATATGGGGAGAGTTTTCCCAGAAAATGGTGGAAAAGTGTGTTATTATCACAAAAAGGAAACTATCATATGTGGATCTGGATAGATCGTAGGACATA
This sequence comes from Etheostoma cragini, assembly GCF_013103735.1. Taxonomy (NCBI): domain Eukaryota; kingdom Metazoa; phylum Chordata; class Actinopteri; order Perciformes; family Percidae; genus Etheostoma; species Etheostoma cragini. The sequence goes on from NC_048424.1 coordinate 20,696,343, forward strand.
TAAAGACAATAGACCAAGATTATGATTCCCATTCAATAGCTTTACATTTTTACAAATTAAAAAGTGACAAAAACAATGATCTGAAAGTCTTACCATGGCAGCAGGAGCGAGGCGGCCACACTGAGTCCAGAGGAGACAGCCACAACGTAGGCCACCACAACATTGGGGATGAAGACCAGCATCATGGTGAAGGGCATGATCCACTAGAAGGGAGGGAAACAGTACTGACAGATGAGGATGCCACATTGTCAACTTTGTCCACAAGATGGAACAGAGTGTAATATTCAGAGTTAAAAGTAACCAAAATAAAAACAGGAAACTCACTGTGATACCGCAAAAAGCTGCCGTCTTCTTCCCAAACCTCTGCAGAAACCATTGCCACAACGGGATGCTTATCACTGCAGAAACCTGGGTAAACATGTGCAAACAGTCCAAAAAATTAAACCAATGTCAAGTGACAAGGTATGTAGCGTTGCTCATGTTTCTTTTTAAATGACACCACTATAACTCTGTATTTTACAAACAATTTGCAAGTCATCTTTGGGTATGCGTAAGGTGAATCAGCGGTAAAAGCTTTTCTCACCAGGATGGTCAGCACAATATTCTGGAAGTGATCCCTCAGGTCGGCGGCGTAAGTGCAGAAGAGGACAAAGTTGCTCTGTACCAGCTGCAGAAAGAAATCAGAGATCAAACTTTCAGATGTTCAGTCATGTCTTGTCTACTCAGCACTGTCGCCGACGGGAGTGACTGGAGAAGCTGCTGACGGGGTTTTGCAGTGATGTATTCCCACTCTGGGCTCGCACACGGGTGACAACTGACACCGCCACGGAGACGTCAGGAGGAAAAAATACAGGAATAGATCTGATGCAAAAGTAGGATTAGTCTGCAATAATTTTGACCCCAGGTGTAAAAACTGAAGCATCTGCCTATAAGTGACAGACAAACAGCACGAATGTGCTGCTATCACTCTTTAAACCATGCTTCAAACCATGAGCTTTCAGTAAGTGCTCTTCTACATTGATCGAATCAACATCGAGCGCCAGCAAGCCTTCGGCATTGTCAGGATTTCAGGACTCCATTTACTGGAACGTTGAGGGTCGTGTCTGAGAAGTGCAACATAAATAAATTTGCTTTCTACCTGAATGGCGACAGTGATGAAGAGGAAAGCGGCAGTTAGAGTGAGGTATGGCCCGTGTCTCATCACCATGATGAAGCCCTTGTGGAATGGGATCTGCTTCTCTGTCCTCGGGGTGTACGGATCTGAAAACAGTAACGCATGGAATAATAAAAAATATGAGTATGCTTATCGAATAACATGCGGGAAAAGAAAGCTGATGTGTTTTCTCACTGGCAATCCTGGAACTGCCCCTGCATTGCAGTGGATGCTGATTGTCGTTTAACCCTTGTGTTGTCTTCCTGTTAACCATGAACTTGTCCTTCCATGTCAAAATTGAAAATGAATTAATTTTTTTAGCTCGTCCAACGTTTTTGGCGCTATATCTGATTTATTTGTCACTTTTTCCACGCTATTGGCGCTTTTAAAAAAAAAAAGGTTTTACACTTATTCTTGGAATTCATGGTCAACAAACCTCATTTATGTCAAATTGTATATACGTTTTTAGTTAAAAAGGCAGACAATATGAATTATTTTGACTGATAGTTAAGATCAGCGGATGTTGAGTGGATCACAGATGGGTAGATGTCAAAGTTTAGTCCGGATACTGTTCTGAAACCATTCAAAAAAAGAATTCAAATGCTATAAGATTAAATAAAACGCCCCCAAAAATCAATGAAAGTAATCATTAATTTGACCAGAAGAACGTTGTATGGAATCATCCATGTTTGGATTAAAACACTTTTAAAACGGGTCAATTTGACTCGAGAACAACACAAGGGTTAAAATAAAGATCAGAGAATGACAGCTAACACGGGCAGAGTCCCAAGTGGTTCAAAGACACACTCACTGTGTCAAAAGGAAAAGAAAGAAAGAAGATGCAAGGGAAAGTGTTACGTAATATGCATCTCAGACCAACAACCCAAAGGGATGCCCCCTGGCTACTAATTTCATCTCCAACTGTACTGGTTTAAATCCCAAAATGTATTCATATCTCATTAGGGCTGCAACTAACACTATTTGTCATCACTGATTCATGTGTTTAATCATTAGCCTATAAAATGCTGAAAAAATGGTAAAACAAAAAAATGTATGTCACAAGTTCGAAGGGTGGTCCCATGCTTTTGGTGTGAGAGATCTGGGTTCAATTCCCACTGTAATGCATGTGTCAACCTGTGTGTCCCTGAGCAAGACACTTAACCCTCATGTTGTCTTCGAGTCAAATTGACCCGTTGTCTTATATCAATGTTCTTTTTAATTACCCCAAATAACATGATTGATTCCACACAACGCTCTTTAGCAAGTACACATCTCTACTTTCATTCATTTTGGGGCGTCTTATTACATTTTATAGCAATTGGAGAAAAAAATTGAAGTGGTTTTGAAATAGTATTGAGTAAAAGTTGACATATTCCAGTCTGTGATTATCCATCAACATCCATTCCTTTAATTTGAGTCTCAATAATTCCTAATTTCTGCTTTTCTAACTCAAACATTAGGTATAATTTCCTATAAATGAGGTTTATTGACGATTAATTCCAAAAATAACTGCAAAACTAAAGTTAAAAAGTTAGTGTGTGTCAACAAACATTGAAAAAAAACGTCAAGATGTTGAAAAATGGGACAAAATGGTAAGCAAAAGTTAAAAACATTGATAAAAAGCATCAACAAAGGCATTTTCGGGAAGACATATACACAACTGTAGGTCTCTTTGGATGAAAGCATCAGCTACATGACATGTAATGTCATGTAAAAATGTAGAAGGTCACATCTTCAGATTGCTTGTTTTATGTAACCAATAGTCCAAAACTCAAAGATGTTAATGTTATAAAAAGGAGAAGGGCAACAATTCATCACATGTCAGATCTGCTCAAGCCTTGGAGGCGGAATCAATCTGACAGTTCTCAGACCCCAAATAATAAGAAAAAAAGCCTCACCATCTTTCTCTTTGACTCCCAGGAACATCACCAACGTGCAGACGAGGAACACTCCTCCCACAACACCAGCAGCTATCATGTACACCTTCTTCTACAGCGAGAAAGAACACACACATGGCAACGTCAACCCGTCACTTCTTACACAGCAACGCACAATCCACTCCATTTTCAGCCTTTTTCTCAAGCTTTGATTCACAATTAACGTTCAAATTAAAACTAGATTCAAGAAATCATTACTTGATCAATACAGAAAAGAATAGACCGAAACATAGGAGGGGAATTGTAATGTAAAGGTATTGTTGTATTTTTGTAAGTTACTGTAAGACCTGAAAAATTGCAATGCTGTATTTTCGTATCTACTTACTTTTTTATAATATGATTTTGTGAATAAAGGGCAGGACCAAATAATTTGCTTCCGCCTGCTTATTCTCAAACTAATCCTTTTATATTTTAATTTGTTGTGTTTTTGTTGTTGTTGTTAAATTCAGATTGTTAGTGTTTTATTTTGGGGGGTTTTCACTTTTGGGGTTTTGTCATTCAACATTTCTTTAATGTTTAATTTCTTATACTGCTCTGTAACTTTTGTCCTTGTGTTTTATCTTTTTAGATTTTTTAACTGTTTTTTTAACTGTTTCTTGTGTAAAGCACTTAAAATTGCCCTGTTGCAAAAATGTGCTACACAAATAAAGCTGCCTTGCCTTGATTGTTCCATAACTAAATAAATGAAATGAAATGAAAATGCTTCATTTCAACATGCTATACGTCTATTTATGTCATTTTTGGTTTTAGTGGCAGCTAGGTCTACATGTATTTTGCTCTTTCAGTTCTTCTGAGACATTCTGTGTTGTTATCCACATCAGTTAAAACTGCGCATTTCACTGTACAAATACAAGCATAAACAGGAGGAAACCTCAAGTACGTGTGTATCCTAAAATACAGCCTCAACCATTTCATGGCGTACCCCGACAGGAACTCCTCTGCCTTAAACAGCCTCTGTTTGTTTGCTATTTTTCCATGTGGCTCAGCCCGGCGGTTCATTATTATTTATGCACATCAAACACTCCCTGTTTCCGACGGCGTGCCACCCTCACCAGCGACCGCAGAGGAATGTAGCGGGTGGCTGCGGAGGGTTGCCGTGGTGAGCTGGGTCGCCCTGATAGGGGTTTACCCAAAAATCCATCGGAAAAGAACCATTTGAAGTCCAAATAGCTGCGGTGTTACCAAAATCCAACGCTCGACAGTTTGGACTCATTTTATCATCAGAAAAAAAATCCAATGATGGATTCACAGCGGCGGTCGTGTTTATTCACAGCTCTGCAAACTGAAATGCGGATGCGATGGTGCTTTTTCTCCATCTTTAGGCCAAGCTGCAGCCGCCTTGATGTAACAGGCTCACACTTCCAACATATTGAATCTGGAGTGCCTTGTTCCAAATGTTGTGTGTGGGATATAAATAGGCTTAATCATTTGCAGACTGTGAAGACCCCTCAATGTGGGGGCCACAGTTTGGAGCCTGACGTGAGGGAGGAACCCCCTTTGTGGTCATAAGAGGCGAGCTGGCTCAGGATGTTGGGTTCAGATATCAAACAGTGGCGTCTCCTTTCAATCCCAGGGGTTTCATGGGTTAAAACATGAGGCTTTTTTGGATGTCAGAACCTGTAGACAGTCTGTATATATGGACCCAATATCAAACAGTCCTCCTTTTAATTCGGCGTTGCTTTTTTCCTTGGGTATTTAGCAGAAGTGAGCCGCCTCGAGCACACAACGCAGATCCAAATTAAGCCAGAATGCTGATGACAGTCCGAGTTCTTTTCAAAGCAACTCTGTGGCCTACCTTGAGCACACCTGGGCTCCTGGTTCGGCACTGGTGACACTTACCGAGTGTGACAGGTAGTCCTGGGAGCGCACCAGTCTCGTGACGATCTCTGCCCCGCTGCTGTTGCCGAGGTAACCGGCAGACATGTTGTGGGGCGGGCAGTGCTTCAGAGTGTGAGCGCTGGCCACAATCTGGCCTTGGATGGCGGCGCCCACGAGCGTCCCCAGCACTTCCATCGTCATTCCTGGCATCACACAAGAAAAGATCCAGCAATCATTTCCGGCACTTGACACAATCTTAAAAAAACTCAATTCAGCATTGCAGGTATAACAACTGTATTTTTCATGTTAAAAGAGCTTACGGTAAGCCGTGGCTGAGTCTCTTTCCTTCTGGTCTGTGCTCAGGAACATGGTGAGAGCAGAATAAGGCACGTGGAAGCACTGCAAAGGAGCAGAAAGACACGGCTCAGGTAAAAAAAACAAGTCTGGCACAGCAGCAGTCACACCGTCGCACAAGGGTCACAATGGTGGAGAAAGAGAGTTCATTTTAAGTTTTATTGATTTCTCAGCCTGGCAGCATGGCCCTAGTTGGTCGGTCCACCACTTTGGTCCAGACCAAATATCTTAGCAACTCTTTAATGAATTGACATGATATTTTGTAAAGATATTCATGGTTCCCACATGTTGAATCCTAATGACTTTGGCGACCCCCTGACCTTTCCTGTAGCGCCAAATGAGGTTGACATTTGTTGTTTGTGTGGCAATGGATTGCCATACAATATGGTACACATATTAATGTTCCCTTCAGGATGAATTATAATCACGTTGGCCATTCCGTTAAGGTCCCATTTCATGCTAACGTTTAGGTTCATACTTGTATTTTGGGTTCTTACTAGGACATGCTTACTGTACATACTTTAATCTTCAAAAAATACTCCCATACTGAGTGTAATGGCACTGTAGCGACACTTTCCACCTATATAAAGTATAGTTGTGAGATCCCAATCGTACAGAAGTCCTGACGGCTCATTTAAAGGCACAGTTTCTGAATATGGACCATGTGCATTTCTCTATCAATTGATCATTTTGATACTTTCACAGTGTTTATGTAGCCCGTCGACCTGCTTGATAATTAAAATCTTACTTTTTCGCAATTTGGGAACTTTAACTTTACATCTAGCTCTGTCATCAGGTCAAAACTTGAATGTGTCCAATACTTTGTTTTATGACTAAATACCTGCAAGACCGTAAGTCTTAGATGGTAAACATTTCACCAGCTAAACATTAGCATTGTCATTGTGAGCGTGCTGGCGTTGTAGCTCAGCCTCACAGAGCCGCCGGCATGGCTTCCCACTGTTAGAATACAACGTTTGACTCAAAATCAAATGGCAACACCCATGATATCTTTAGATGTCTTTTATCTGCAAGTTCCTGTGAAAATGCAAAAATATACACTGTATATGTATATGTACATCAAAAGCAATCTCTGCACTCTCCATGTTGGCAAACCTCAGCTCACTGTTTTGTCCTTCCTCACCAGCTCTTCCAGAGAATAGGCAAGCAAACCGAGTCCTGCTTCACTTTGTAATTTACACAAGGGCTCAGTCAGCACTCCGGAAGCCACGACGAAAATAAACCCGGCAGTGAAAGGATTTTCTTCAGCCACTGGTTCTATACAGCATGTCATTTATGGAGCCTTTACTGTACGCAAACATTTATAGAATTGAACCTGCTTGAACTGTCCACTACAGATGGAAGTGAGAACTAATAGAACTGATAGAAGCCCATAATAGGTCATTATAGGTTGATTACATCAGCAGAGGATGTATTGCATCCTAACCTCTGTTTACAGACTGTGACCCTCTGAGTGATAACAGCTGGCCTCTCCCAGCTAACTTCACACAAACACACATCCAGAGACAATGAAGGAAGGCTAAAAGTGGTAACCAGCATTTACCCAGCAAGAGGTTCCTGGCAAATCTGAGCGTATACTTATCAAGTAGTTAGAATGACATGCCATTACAGCTCGCCGCAGTGTGGCTGTAGCGGTCCACACGCTCTGTGGCACATGTTATATGGGTTACCCCAGAGCAGAAAGGGAGAGAGATGAATGGTACGGACCATAATAACAAAAGGCAACCTAAATAACTACACTTCCCTCTTTGAGGTGAGGTATCTAAGAGCTCTGGGCTCTAATCTCCTGCACGTCTCACAAATCAAAAGTGTAAATCCTACTGGGAGCTGCCATAGTCTGGCATGAGATGACTGTAATCATCTCCGCTTTGTTGTTTGCAGCATTTTATCTATATGTTATGTAATTTTGGATCTGCACACTGCATCAATCAGAGCTTTTATCTCCCACTTGCAACCTGCTTGCACTGCATGTGAAGTCCCGCTGAGTGATCTGAAGCATGCATGCGCCATTTCAGATTTCTTAAACATCAAATGTACTTGTGAGAAGAGCATTGGTACTTACAGTGATGAGGGTTTGGTAGAGGCAGTAAAAGCCTAGGTACCAGAAGAACCTTCCACTGATGAAAGGAGGAACAAACCAGAGGTAGAAGTAGGAGACCACCAGAAACGGAGTGCATCCCACCATCCTAGAGAACACAGACAGATATCCTAATTTATATTCAGATACAATTATCCTAATTACATTTCATGTTTTGTGTCAAGTTGCCACATTTCTAAGCTATCTCCAAGCAGCCACAATCGCCATTTTAAGCTGTCAGAGTTGGGATGACAGTGGTTTTGTTATGTAATATTCATAGCAGTGCAGTGTTGAAATCAGGCCATATTGCTAGCAGATTACAGTGAGGCTAAGCTGACTGCTAAATGATTATGTTGTTGGAAGTATGATAGGAATCTGTCCTGGGAGGGATGGGCAAGCAGGGAAATACCACAATATTTCAAACCTACATAGCGTTAAAAGATCAACACGCACACACGCACGCACACACACACGGATGTTCAGTACACACTCAAGCAAACACAGCATGAAGCAATTCTGCTGTGTTGTGCTTTTCTCAGAGCTTGAAGTGATACGTGGGCCATGTTTAATTCATGGGTAAACAACCGGTATGTGTCATTATGGTTAAAGCAAACAGCTGTGTGATTTGAAATGAAGCAAAACAGGGGGGGGGGGGGGTTGGATGATCGACCGTTTGACTTTTCTGCAAACACCAATATATCATTCAACCTCTTCTTTTTTGTCGCGAGTCATGCGGTGTAGATTCTGGAGCAGCTGTAACATCGGCACATCTGCAGGTAGAAAAAGGTTGACTGCTGGCATTTTTGGTGACTGTGACAAAAACCTGCAGGGGGGTTCTGAACTCTGACCCGCTCTGCGGACAGAGGTACAAACAGAGAAAGTGGGAGAAAGAGGCAGATAGAGAGGCAGGGAATGGTCATTTCTAGCATCGTCCAGCCCTCCCACCTCACTCTCCTCCTGATTGTTTGCTGGAACAAAGGCAGCTGACAACGCTGGTGCTGCAGTATTGACCGCTTGGTCATGGGAAGCGATGAAAGGGCCCCGGGGTCGATGAATGGGGCGGTCAGAATGTTCCTGCAAGATGACTGTTTTTGGGGGGAGAGGCACATGCGCCAAACCCATATTTTCTCACGCGTCAGGCATGCGTGAACACTTACTTACACCTGTCCCAATAATCTGCACAGTCTTAATTAAGCCGGGACGGGTTGATTGGAAGCTGGCACACATATTTCTCTCCTCTCTGACTTGTTCAGGACACTTGCAGAATGTTAATTAGATGTGTGCAGTGGAACAGATTAACTGTAGCAGAGGTCTGGTGGGTGCGAGTAGATATTGGGTTTAGTAGTGTTCATACACTCCACTACATTTCAGAGGAAAATATTGCACTCCAATACATGATTTACTTTCCAAATTACGATTTGCATTAAAAAACATATGTATTTGTAATTTCATACAATGCAATCTAATGTTAAAGATTAAAAACCTCAACAACACATACTGTTAATTATAAGTCACAGGGGCCAAATAAGTAGTAGTATATTGCTGATAATACTTTAATAATAATACCATAACTTCACTTCAGGTTCTTAGGGTTCTAAGTTCTTATAATGGAGGATTTTGACTTTGTTGTGTTGGTACTTTGATATACCATCACTGTCAATTTGTCTTTCTCGAGCGGAGATCATTTTCTATGGGAGGAAAAAAGCCTCTGCCACCGGGACTGTGCATTACTACAATCACAAAATAATAAACAGATCAGTCCCCAAGAGGGTGTTTCGGGCCAAATGACTTCATCCTAGACAACTCCAAGATAGAAATCCCGTCTGGCTGTGGATGTGAGAGCCAGAGGGGGAAAACGCTTCCTGCTGGATGGACAGAGGGGACTTTCCAAACAGGGTGAAAACGGAGGGAGTGTCTTGCCATTTCACCACAAATACTGATGGACACACGTTCAAATACTCATATATAACACACACACAGACGCAGACACACGCACACCTACGGCTCCACGTGGGGGACCAAAGCTGATTTAACAGCCATCAGCATCTGTCTGCTATTGAGCGCGGCTGGCTGGCCACAGTGGACTTGGTCCACCTCCAGCTCTGTCAGCTTGTGTGTGATCTATGCTTTATAATGCAGTAGGCATTAGAGACTGAATATGTAATTACAGTAAGTGTCACGCTTTGCCAGTGTGTTCAAAAGACACATATTGCACACATGCCGCTTCTAAAATCATCTTTGCAAAAGGGGATTTATGAAAATGGATGGTAATAGCTTTATATAATCCACAATCATAGACCCACAAAGTTAAATTGCGCTGAAAGGCTGTGAGATGTCGAGCAGACACAAAACAGACGGGTGATGCCCAAATGTGAAATGAGGTGTCACATAAATGTAAAAAAAATGTCAACGAGCAACACGGTAGCAACGATTTATGAAAGAATGCAGATGAACTTCCTTGTCTGTTGTTGTCTGTCCTCAAACGGCAGCTCACGCCCTTGAAGTATACAGCATGTAAAGCTCATCAGAGGGAGTGTGGGAACAGTGTGATTAAAGCACAAAGGCTATTTATTCAGCCCAATCCTCAGGTGAGAGGCTCGGGCCTGAGAATATTTTTCAAAACCAGCTGAAACTGGAGCACAGGATTTGTTGTTGTTCTCATTTTGCATAAACATTAGCATGATGCAGCGGCCATAATTATGCCTGAGAGATGGGAGAAAACCAACAAAAGTTTCATAATCTGTCGACAAATTGCAGTCCTTTACGTAAGCCATAGCTGGATGTCAACAGCAGCATAAAAGATGATTTATCCCAAGTTTATTAGCTAAGATAAATTAAAAAATTACTAGTTTGCTACATTTGTTCAATTGCTTACATGCCATCCTTTTTAGGTCCCAGTCAAAAAACACAATTTTGTAAGTTAGGGGGTCATTGCTCATCATTGTCTTTTGTGTCAATATCTTTAAAAACAGTTGTCCGTCTCTTAGTCTTATTATCATTATTTGTGTGCAATCATATGTTTTGAATCTAATTTTGTCAGATCTCCCTAGCCCTACATTTGAGCCAATGGAAACAAATGTAGGCATAACAAGAAAAGGAGCACGAAAAAAACAATGACTGAAATGACAATAAGGTTGGCTTCGTAGTGTGAGCAGGGAGCTCACCAGGGCATGAGTCTGCCAATCTTGGTCCATCTGCTCTTTGTAATGAGGAATCCGACAACAGGGTCGCTCACCGCACCCCAGGCTTTACCGATGAACAGCACCATGGAGGCCTGGAAGGCGTTGATCTGCAGAGCAGAACAGGGACAGACTGGAGTTAAAAACCCAATTAATTCATATACAGGAGCCATATTTGAATTCTCTTTGTCTGGAAACCAGTTACCTGAGCGACATCAAGCAGGTAGATTTGCAGGAAGAAGGCGGTGGCGCTCGCGGCCACCTCCTTGGGCGCGCCTCCAATGGCGAAACACAGCTTACTGCATAATGTCAACTTCTGGCCCAAGTCAGTCTGTGAAGACAAGAGTGACAAGGGATGGGGGTGTGTGTGTGTGTGTTTGGGGGGGGGATGAGATAAAGGTGGCATTGCAGGTCAGGCTGCTAATGAGCAAATTCACTTTTCTCATCTGCGAGCATTATGATGAAGATGAGGAAAGAAGGCTGCCACCCACTGAAAAATGGACCATAACTGCGCACTGTTGAGGTTTGAACTAATTATAGGGTTATTGCTTTCAACGTGGTTATGAATTAATGAACACACCTTTTTTGCAAGTCACATATTCATGGTAACCATTCATTCAAGGCCAATAGATGTTATCAAAAATAATATGTTCAGTTTAAATTGAGCATGCATTTGCAGTGTAAAATATTTTCATCCAACGCATTCCTGGAATGGGAAATCAGGAGTATAAATACAAAATGTGTCACTTTGATAGCCAACATGCATGGATGATTCAGTCATAACATAATCAACTGTGTGTTTCTGTATCGGGAATACAGTATTTTAATGAACGCCCTAAAATCCAACTAACTAAACTAACTTTCATTTTTTTAATTCCTTAAGGGCTGGGAAGATTCCTAGCTAAACTTTAGACAATACTACCCAGACACACCAATGTGAAGCAAGGTGTGTCGGTTTCAAATAAAGGGAGCCATTAGAACAGACTTATGACTCATAAATACTGAATCAGGTAGTCTTTCATAGTCTGAATCCTTTCGAATTCTATTTCAGGTGCTCCTAAAATAACATTCCTTCTCATGTCAAGGTCGTAATGATTCAGTGATTCTGCAAATGATTCAGTGAATGATTCAGTGAAATGCAAAGAACACTGTAGCTATGATGTATGTGGAGGATGAGTAGTCGGTGATCTGCTTCTTCATGAATTCCGCTCCACTAAAAACACGCAAACAACAATCAGGACAACCTTAAATCATCGATCTTCCTGTTGTTTTGTCTCTGTAAATGATAGGTTTCTCTAGCAGACAAATTATGCTCATGTATACTGCATGTGTGCACATGATGTGTGTGTTACAGTAAAATAGATTACAGAGGATTAGAAGGAGCCCCCCTGCTGGCTGGTTGCATTGTGGTCTTGTCTTTTGCAGACACTGAGGCCCATGGAGCAGCCTAAGAAACCCACCGAGTCATCCACAGCTCCGCTTTCCCTCACCATGCTCTGCCAAAACCATCAGGCACGTGACTGTGTGTGTGTGTGTGTGTGTGTGTGTGTGTGTGTGTGGAGCAGAAGGAGCCAGCTTTCATCTTCACACATGAATAAGACGAGACACCACAGTCTGGGGAGCCCAATATTTACGACTGTCTCCGGAGCTGTGCAAACCCTTTCCCTTTCCCCCCCTTTTGTATAATCTTTGGTGTTGGACACACTCTCTCACACACACACACACACACACACACACACATACCCCTACAGCTTCACGTGGCCCAGAGCTACTCTCCTCAGAGTTTTATGAAAAGGGGAAATCACCAAAGTAAATGTAGCCGCGACCAACACTGTTATTATCCCTCCCACGTTTTCTCTTCCTCCTTTTTTTTTTGCCCCATCGAAAACACGGAGGAGTTGGAGAACGACAATTACCAGGAGGGAGGTGTGTAATTATTCAATCGCAAGACAAGCGGGTCAGAGGTAAGTAAAGGCTGCGCTGTGGTTTCAACTTCAAAACTCTCTCTTTTTTTTCTTCCACTCTCACTGCAATTACCCCTAATTGGAGAGAACAATTAAAGACTTTGGTGTGTAGAGAATGCTGCTTAACTGACGATGTGCAAAAATACTCCTCTGTCCTCTCTTTCTCTCTCTCTAAACTGTCCCTCAGAACACCAACTCTCTATCTTTCATTGCTTGGTTCTTATCATCAAAGACGATAAGCAGGATATCCCTTCCACTGTTGTCTGGATGAACAAACAGCACCACTGATACACAATTCCAACCACACACACACACACGTGCAGAAACACCGGCTGAGACTAAAGGGAGCATCTGTGAAGTTCTGACTGTCAACAAGCAAGGGACAAGGACAGATAAGACTAATCTCTAAAGTTAATGAATCCTTAACCGCTAGAGGGAAAACAATTTAAAAGGTCTGAACTGCTCGGCAAGTGATTTGAATCAGGATTGAGGATAATTCTAGAGCAAAGAAGGGAGGAAGAGAAAACCACTAGAGCCAGCTCAGCTATATTCTCTGAATAAATGTTTACGTGTAGCGCATGGTGTTAAATGTTAAGCTGGTAAAATGGAGTAATAAAGCTGTTTAAATGTTAAATAGTTGAAGTATTTTCTGACAATTCTGGGTATCAGGGTCATATCTAGTTATGGGAGTTGACAACAGTAGCTTTATACTGTCACTAAGGATTATGGATTATTAGGATGAAGGAAAAAAGTTTGATTATGCCAGTGATGGAAGCAAGCAATTGGGGATGGATCCAGAACATCTAAAGGGGGACAGAATTTATAGCCAGCCCTTTAGTCATCCTCCCAAACAAATCTGACAAAGCTCTGTACTTTTGTGAGGAATCAGGAGGGTCTTTATGTGAAAATTGCTGTGGCGGTTAGGGTGAGTTATTACTGTAGTTATTACAGACCATGGATCCATCATTTAGTCTCATTCACAAAGGGAGAAACCGCTTTCATCTATAATGTCCCACTTAGTCATCCGATCCAACATCAAGTGACTTTTCTCATAAATACAACTTAAATTGTAATTTAAGTCGTAATTCCTTTTGCCGTCCAAACATGCAAGTCTCATGAGTTTTGCTCATATTGACTTTAAGTCAATTTAAAATGTCTAGTTTTCTAGTGTTATCTAACTCATCACATTTTAAAAATGAATTGCTCATTTGCAGCCTTAGTACTATGTACAGTGTAGGGGTTAAACTTGTAGTTTTAAGAGAACTTTCTGTGTATATTAAAGACATGTAACAGTAAGCCGCGGCCCTTTGATTTTAATGACAACAATGCTAACCACAATGAAAAATAGTGTCATCTTCAGATCCTACTTTGTACTAGTTCTGGCTCAAGCTTGGAGCAGCGAAGTCTTTTGGGGCAAATACAAACTTATTTTTTCATATAAACAGCCAAATAAAAGTGCAAAACATTGTTCCAGCTGACAACTTAAAGAAAAGTACGGGAGGAGAGACACAACAAACAGCAATAATGATGTCTGTAGTTTGCAAATTAGACACACAGAAACAGACACAGACAAACAAGAGGCGTTGACAGGAAGACATAAGGGACCAAACACACACACACAGGTAGAAGCGAGAATGCTGTAGCACGATTCTAGTGCCTGGCTTTTAAGCATTCAGCAATGCTGAAGTTCCCCAGGTCTTTCGTAGGGCTCCATTAATGTGAGCTGTGGAGAGCTCCATACACAGTACACACATCCTAAAGTGAAAGGGTCCAAGTATGAATAGACAGGTCAGGAGGTGGTTGGGGTGAATACAAACTTTAGTCGTAGTCTTTATACTGAGAAAATAGTTCAATAACACAAACTCATTTCCAGGAAATTGACTGAAGGAAATGCAATTGAGTGTGCCGCGTTTCATCCGCTACTCTCGTGTGAGTGTTAATTCTCTAGTTCAAATCAGTGACGTTCCGCCATCTTCGGGGGATACTTCCTTCAAAGTGGTTAGTTTGTAGTAACGTTGGAAACATTGTGTCAAATCCATTGAGTCAAACTAAGGAAATGCTGCAGATTAGATAGAGGTTTGGCAGAAATGAAGCAGTTGCAGAACTGGTTATATTGAGTGATGTAATGTTGTTTCATGGGAAACCTAAGTCAATGTAGCCACACAGAAGATGAGTGACTAACTGCCATAGTATTGCATTACGTTGGTATTTGAAACTGTCTGCATAATGTGGTATCTACCTAATGACAATAATAATAATCAATTGAAGTTATTTGGCGCTTTTCACAAACTCAAAGCAACTTTACAGAGCTTTGACCTTTTTAATGGCTTGGCAATTCACCTTTTCTATAGGCTTGCTTCTACAGTCTACAGTCTTCTACAGTCTACGTCTTTACAGCCCGTACAGGCCATTAGATCCTGAAGAGCATCAATCTGAACACACATCGGCACATCAAATAAACCACACTCTAAGACACAAAAGATGTGCTCGCTCCAACGACTTATCACCTTCTAGCACTCAAATAGCAATCACCCATTAAGATAAAGAACATGAGATAAAACAAAAAAATTAAAGGAATGTCAACCCAGTCGTTGATGCGAGTGAGTCATCCCTTTCTACTGTCTATTCGCTGTCATGCTTCCTATTATGGCGGTGATTACAACCGTCTCCATCTCTTAGTGTGAGTTCCCAGATCAAGCAAAAGAAAGCAATCATCTGCAGCAGGTCATCCCATCAATGGGAAAATCCTTTTTCAACTGAAAACAATCACGCACTAAATCCACTGGTGGATTACAGTTCACAAGGGAAAACAATGCAGCTGATTAATCACACACAGATCGGCAACTAAAGAGATCAGACTTTCAATCTTTTTTTTCCCCTCTCCATCCAATCATGGGAAGTCACTCGCAGCCTAACTAAGCCACACACACCAGATGAAATTGAACAATCTCACTCAGATGTTGTGTCTCACTTTGCAGCAAGGGAACACACAAGGGTTACACACAGCGTGCCATTAGATAACAACATTAGAAAAGAAGCAGCAGAAACAGGTGAGCTTACCTGCTGAGGAGGTTTGGGGAACAGCGGTTCAATTGGCTTGATGAGCTTTCCTGCAGAGCCCTGCGCTCCCTTCTCTCCCTTGGCCATGGCTGAGAGACTGTGTGTGAGGCGACAGCCGTACTTCTGCGACTGTGTGTGCGAGGGAGTGCTGAAGTGAGTGTGACTGTGACTCCTCGTGTGAGCGAGACTACGAGTAGCCTGCCACTGGGTGGTGTGTGTCAGAGGCTGAAACTGGATGTGGCTCTGACTCCGGGTGTGTGTGTGGTGCACGTGAGTGACGGCTCCGGAGGCTGGGAGCTCCTCCTGCTCCTCTGTGACAACTCTGCCGCTTTCTGCCGCCATTCACATGCTGTTGTTGCTCTGGAATGAGAACAGAAGGGAAGGGCAAAGTCAGACAGGCAGTGGTGGCGGTGACACACACCCACACACACACAGACACAACACACACTCAATGACAGGCATGTACTGCAACATACAAGCACAAGAATGCAGGCACATAAAAACACAGACAAAGACTTTGGATGCGTGAACAAACACACATAAATGGAACAATGCACAAGAGCAAAGTTGAATACAGATGTAGGAGAATATCACAAGAAATCACACACACACACACACACACACACACACACACACACATACACACACACTCAATAACAGGCATGTACTGCGACATACAAGCACAAGAATGCAAGCACATAAAAACAGATAAAGACTGTGGATGCATAAAAAACACACATAAATGGGACAATGCACAAGAGTAAAGTTGAATACACATGTAGGAGAATGTAACAAGAAATTTTACACACACACACACACACACACACACACATACACACACACTCAATAACAGGCATGTACTGCAACATACAAGCACAAGAATGCAGGCACATGAAAACAGACAAAGACTGTGGATGCATAAAAAACAACCATAAATGGGAGAATGCACAAGAGTAAAGTTGAATACACATGTAGGAGAATGTAACAAGACATTTTACACACACACACACACACACACACACACACACATACACACATACACAAATGTTCTCACTCTGGCTTAAGCAACCTTTTTGAATATACAGCCTATTAAAAGTCAAATGTCACTCATGTTACCATCATCCATTTCTGTATTTGACAGCTTGCACATCTGGCCATGATTGAGAAAGCCCAAGCAGGGGCACAAAACGCACAAAAAACGCGAACGCGTCCCGTGCAGGAGTGTGTTGTCTGCCCCTCACACTATTACTGGAAGTGCGTCCATAACACAACCATGCACTCTGACTCTGCACACCTGATAAGAACCTTAGAGCTAGAAAAAAGAGGAGAAAACGCAATCTTACCCCGTGCTGATGGGAAAATAGCCCGTGCTGTCAGTGGTTGGAGTTAGTTTTGATCAATGCAGTGATGTGTCAGTCAGTCAGTCAGACAGACAGACAGGCAGGCAGGCAGGCAGGATGAGAAGGAGACTGCGGACGATGGAGATGGTCTGCGCGTCCCCCCCCCCCTCCCGGTTGTTTCCAGCCTGCAGTGACGGAGCTGCGCCCTGCAGCGGCCGTCACGCTGTATGACACTTAAACCGGATTGGCCGTGTGCATCCGTGAGGAGATTATGGCAGGCGAGGGGAAAGCCTTCCAGTGAGACAATGCAACACGAATAATACTGTTTCTAAAACATTTCACAGAGGACAATGTATAGGGCCTAGTGTTTCATTTGTGAGATACAGTGACTTCATTGTGCTATCCTACAGTGACTTCATTGTGCTATTTTTAATCAGATGTGATAATCCTACAATCTCAATCTTGTATTCTACACTTGAAATAAGATAAGCATCGATATGTTTGGTTATGTTGTTGTTTCCGTATGAAAAGCCGATCCCCGATTATTATCGCCGTGCTGATAACATTCCGGTCGTGCATATCACGATATGTGGTTTTTAATTAAGTCTTGCACGCGGAATGTCTAATATGCAGTTGGGTTTCATTTCCGTCACGCAGAATGACCTGTGCAATTATTTGGAACAAAGAGGCGGAAAGGTGTGTGTGTGTGTGTGTGTGTGTGTGTGTGTGTGTGTGTGTGTGTGTGAGAAAACTCAACAAGGATGTGCTCATACAAACATCTAACTACATATTTCCCACGCTGCAGCATCACCATCAGATAATCACTACTCATTTCCACTGCAAATAGTTTATAATAGGACCTGTGTAGGTGTAGTAGGTTTACACTTAATAGTAAATTTTAAAATAATTTAACATAGGCTGAGATTTTACATTTTAATACAAGGTTGCCCAGTGTGTGTGTGTGTGTGTGTGTGTAGTAAGCATACCTTAAGGGGTACCCACTCCAGTGATTTGTTATTGCACTTACATAACACTGAGGGACTCGCAAGAATAAAAACTTTGTTTCAGGATAAAGTGAATTTTTGTAGACTTTTAGTTCCCAGAATGGGTTTAGCTCCAAAAATTGCTGTATCCTTAATTTTCCCAAAATGCAACTGGGCAATGCCTTTCACTAAAGTACCTAGTCGCGACATTAAAACTGGTAATTTAGCCAGAAAATAAAAGGAATTACAATGGAACCCCAGGGATAGTGGATTCACTCACTGTGCGTATTATGACCTGAAAATGAGTCATTAACAGTGCTGACCTCGACCTTAAAGTCCAAAATGGAGGAATGGAGCAATTGTCGCTCATTAGTTATCTAATTATCTAATCTAATTAGTTATCTATCTTTTGACTAATAGTTAAGATCAGAGGATTGTACAGATGAGTGTAGTCAAGAATGAAAGTTATCAATTGTATTTGCAAAGAGCGTTGAATGGAATCCAATCCATTTTTATGTGTTAATTTGGTTAAAAAGAAACCCATATTTTAGATGTAGACATTTTTAAAGGGGTCAAATTTAAACAACAAGAGGGTTAAGAAGTTTTTGAGCATTTTCAGCCTTTATTTCTGACAGGACAGCTGAAGACATGAAAGGGGAGAAAGAGAGGAAATGACATGAAGCAAAGAACCGCAGATTGAAGTTGAACCTGGGCCAACTGCATTGAGGAGTAAACCTCTACATACATACATACATAAGTCTGATCAAGGTTTTTTTTTTCTGATTTACAGGTATCATCCTTGTGACTTAATGTGCAGTACCATATAACTCAACCTTTATCATTTATTTTCTAAAATCTTCTGTTTTACAGGCTCTAATTTACATTGTAAGATTACTATGTTGTTTAATTTAGAGATCCTTAGTTCTATACAACAAAATGTTACTTTAAAATACATATTAATAGTTCAATCTAGGCTTGACCCAGAAAAGAAAGTAAGCTTTTTCTAAACATTTGTGGTCTGGTTGAAAAATGAGATACAGTTCTACACATACTTATAATCCTATTTTTATAGGCTCTTTTTCCAGTCTTTCGCTTATGATATGTTGAGCGCCTTTCATTTTCCCACAAAGTACTTTCATAAGCAGCTCTTTTAGAGCGAGATGCTTACCCTCCACAGTAAGCCTCTCCTCAGAGCATGACAACAAACATGTCATGGAGACGTAGGCCGGTGGACCCATGAATTCCAAGCATGCAAACCCCTTGACCAAAACCACATTGTGACAATGAAAAAGGCACCGTCGCACAAAAGTCAGCCATATGACCTGCATTAGAACGGCTATGTTTCCGATAATGCATGAAGAGGAATGTGTAAAATGAAAGGTTGGTATGCTGCATGAGTAAAAGGGTCATTCTGAAAGGAAATGTGGGAGTTAAAGGGAGAGTAATTCCCTGCATGCTTAGCCTTATTAAATATGTAGCAGAGAGGAAATGTGCTCTCTTTTACTCTTTAACCAGACACCCTCTGGCTGCTAACAGCCTGTACATTCAGGTTAAAAAATCTGAAAATATGGACTGGCCTGATAGAGAGGGGATTACAAAATTCAAGACTTTTGTCCCCCTAACCTTGACCGCCTTGAGGTTGTCACCGCCTCCTCCTCAGCCACAAATACAAACGTCCTGTCCTGCACACTTCCACCCATTGCTTTAAATATTGAAGATGGATAATGTTCTCCTTCTTCCAGAGGCAAGGCAGAAAGCATGGCGATGAGATGTAAAAGCACACGCATGTCATTAAGTATGCCAAGAAAGACAAGATGCATCATTCAAGAAGAAAAGCGAGGATTAAACTTTACACAACCATGCCTTAATGAGATTTCCTTCTTTTTTTTGCCACTTTCTTGCTTCTTTTGTTGTGAAGCAACTGATTTCTACAACCAAGTGTTCACTATTACACACAATGCTCACTGCAGTCACACTCTGTACTGTCTTGGTGTCAACACTGCAATGTCATTATTCCTTTAATTTGGATTTATTTGACATCACTAGCCCCTCCCTGCCTCCTTTATCTAAATCCTTATTTAAATCTTTGCAGCACAGATGTTGCATTGCAACACGGAATAAGGTGCTGCTCAATGTCACTCCATGATCTCCAACATGATGATCACAACCACTCCAAGATGACGGATGCTCTAATTATAAATAAAATATTTCTGTCTTCAGTCTTCACACCTGGGCTGTGATAATATGAATTTGAATGAGAAAGTGCCTTCAAAAATATACCACTTCATTTCATTGTGTTTCATCAAAAAGAAACAAGAAATATCCAGAACTTTAAGGAGGATTTTTATTGTACCTTGATATGTATTGAAAGGATGGAGTCAAATAAAACAATTCATTGTGCAGTCTGACTTAAATCCCTTCCCACAAGAACAAATATTCACATCAAATAACGCAAAAAATGGCAAAACAATTAGTAGTTAATAGATCTCAACAGTCATGCCAACACAAATACCATCATCTTGTCTCAATTTAAATATTAATAATGTGCAAATAACCTCATATGTCCCTTAAATATAATTGTAAACTCCGAGATATTTATTGAAACATCAGCTCCTCATTTATTTTTGTACTGTAAATAGTGCAGAAGAACTGGTGATCGCAGTTTGGGAAGACTTTATGTGTGTGCGTGAGTGTGTGTGTGTGTGTAAAGGAGGGTTACATGTGGTAGACGACCAGATGGACACACATGGTGGACCATCTGCAGGGGGGGGGGGGGGGGGGGGGGGGGGGGGGGGGGGGGGGGGGGGGGCAGAACTGGTTTGCCTTTCTGGAGTCTGGGAGTTTTGGGAGATCTGTTGGCAGGTAAACACTGTCCTCCAGAGGAAAAACACAAAGTAAGCATTAACAACAGCACTTCAGCACCTGTGACGTTGAAGAACTGACAACATCTCCATCGGGCCGCAGATAATCCCACACGGAGATGAATAAATATAACAATCATCAAATGCAGCACAAGCTGCAGAATTAAGAATAATCAAGTGTAACTTACAGGAAGCTTTGAGACTGTACTCAAGCTCATGATGAGGTGTCGGTGAAGGGGTGTGTATAGTGTGTGTTGTATGCATTACGAGGGGGGCTTTTAATCAGGAGTGTCCAAACGGAGCCTGTGTGTTTAGGGGTCTCTGTACGATGACGACGTTGGCCAAATCCGCCTCTTCTAGACTCAATTCTTTGTCGTCAAGCTCCCGGACGGGAACTGACGTCGTTAGGACGAAAGGTGGGCAGCTCCTCTGGCAGCGTGCCACGAAATCTTGAACATCGGTGATCCTGGAGGAGAATTAAGAGACGGAATTAGGATCGGGACAGAAGGTCAAAAGGCACAACGATTCCTCATGTGTGTTCCTTCTCGGTAGCAACACATCACCGCCCAAATACTCTCTCTTGTCACACATGATGTCTCTCTGAAGCACTATACTAGTTACATCATCCATTATTAACAACAGCCCAACATATACGAGCTATCTTATGGCAGACGCACTCCTCACACACTAAGGTTAGAGGAAAGTTGGGGGGGTCCAGCCCTCCCTATCCTTTAGCTACTAACCCTGTTATATAAATGCTGCATCCGAGTTACGCAATCCCTCTCTGGGGATTTTATAGATCCACTCCGTTGCTACATCTCAGATAATGTTTTCTGCAGCCCCGTGCGCTGTGGCAGGGGATAGAACAGGCACCATGCCATTCAACTCCAGCAGACTAGAACAAAACATTACGTTCTCCTAAAACAAACCCCATCACCACCTCCCAAGATAGTACAAACAAAATTCTTATCTCATCCCTTGCACTACTTTTTTTGCTATGCTTGCGATTAGGCGATTTACAGACAGCATGGCAGGGATGGAAAATGTCAAGATGTTCCTCACGCAGAATACGTAGTGTCTATTTAATATGTAGATGTTGTTTGGTGATGTCAGCCAAGATGTGGAGAGATGCATTTTTTTTTGGCCTTGACTTGATACACACCGATGCGATAGGTTAAACCTCTGCACCAATCTTCTGCCGTCAGCCAACCAGATCTGCAGGGAGGTAACAGGAAGGGCGTGGTCTAGTGTTACCATGGGAATAGGAGGAGATTCTCCGTCCTCGTGCACAGATGGGGACCTGGCCACTACTCTGGGTGCAACACTGGGAATGGAAAGGAATTAAAAAAAATAAAACAGATTAAGAACCAGTTAAAGGCACAGACAGCATATGCATTGTGTATTTGGATTTATTATTGGATTACTGCCAGGTGCAGGCAGACAAAAGCTCACACTCAACATTTCTTGGACTCTCAAAAAATCAATTCAGCATTCATACACGTGGTGTTGTGAATATGTTCGCAGGCTCTGAGTTCATCAGGCTTACTGCCTGTTTGATCAGATCTGCTTGTGGCTGTTAAGATACATGGATTTAGAAGGACACCTAGTGGCATAAAGAAGTATAGTATCTTGGAACTTGAGACATACTTCAGCAGGGTACATTATTGATTATTTATGACAATATATACGCCAAGTAATCCTTTGTAAAAAGGTCTAATCATGTATCAATCTATATAATACACTAAAATGTAACATTTTACACGGTAACACTATCACAACAGCAATCTCTCACCTGCCAAGTCGGTATCCGCGGCCGCTGAAGGGGTGAAAGGCCTTTTTCTTGGGAACATAATTTTCTTCGGTCAGATCCTCCACACTGATCTCCAGCTCCTCCTCCTCTGCTCTGCTCTCCCACTCCGCCGGAAGCTCCCTGGGACGGATAAAAATACCGTCTAGTCAGATCTTCAAATATGACAGATGAGCCCTAATAAGCATTATGCTTTATCTTTCTCATGTTGCCTGGTTGGAGTCTGCAGGAGGAACATCTTGACTACTAGTTTCACTTCTAGGGTTTCAATGTAAGACTGAACCAAGGAGAAACATTTTTTTATTTTATTTTGAGCTACATACAGTGTTCAGCTCTCTATATAAAGTATACACTCTATACATTTTACATGTAATGGGAGGTTTGTCTGCGTTGGTATATCTTTAAATGCTTTTATATAGACCTTAGTGGTCCCCTCATACTGTATCTGAAGTCTCTTTTATATAGACCTTAGTGGTCCCTAATACTGTATCTGAAATCTCTTTAATATAGACCTTAGTGGTTCCCTAATACTGTATCTGAAGTCTCTTTATATAGACCTTTGTGGTCCCTAATACTGTATCTGAAGTCTCTTTATATAGACCTTAGTGGTTCCCTAATACTGTATATGAAGTCTCTTTATATAGACCTTAGTGGTTCCCTAATACTGTATATGAAGTCTCTTTATATAGACCTTTGTGGTCCCTAATACTGTATCTGAAGTCTCTTTCCCAAAATGCATGTAATATAGTTCTCCATAGTTCTGTTTTATACTAGGGTATACTATAGTTTTTTTTTTATTAACCTCAAATGTTTAGTTTACAGAGGTTTGTCATGGACACAAGTCACATTTTCATAATCAATACAACCCAGAGCCAGCAGAAATATATAATACATGCTTTATTTGCTTTCGATCAGCTGGAGAATATGCATTGCAATGTCCGACCATCGCAGATAGCAATGTCCTCCGTCTTTTACCGCTTGACAATGTGAGAGGAACAATTGAGGTAATTTTAGGCACAAAGTACAGGCCAGTAGGCCAACACTTGTTGAAGTAGTAGTAAGGTCACCGATATTAATCAACCAACCTATGAGAACTTAAGATACTATGGATCTTTAGTGCTTTACGGTGGTAAAATATTTCTCGATACGCTTGTAAAATTCGGGCTTGACAACTTTGACTCACCCCCTTTTGATGGCATCCAGGAAGTCTTGATTCTTTGGTATGGAGTAGCTGCGAAACTCCTCGTCGTTTACAGTGAAGCCATCCTTCCACAACCTCACCACCATCTCCACCTGGAATGACGGCCACAAAAATGAGCCCTGATGAGACACTACAGTGATCCGGAATCCACTGGTGGCCACGTAGATGATGACGAGCGGGTTAGTGAGCACGTATACATTTTTTTTTAACCTTTATTTATCCAGGGAAGTCAATTGAGAACAAAATCTCATTTGCAAAACAAGCTGTCACACCCGGAAGCTGCCCAGTACAACCACAGGCGGTTGGGGTTAAGGGCCTTGCTCAAGGGTACCATCAGTACCCATCAGTGGTGGTAATGAGGGCGAGATTTTATCCCATTGGCCTGGGGATTGAACCAGCAACCTCCCAGTCACAAACTTGCTTCTATAACCTCTAGGCTATAACCTCAATATAACTGTAATATCAGTGTTGATTACTCTGTCTAACAACCACCTGATTTCTTTTTAATTATTTAGTATATTACGTTATAGCAGTGTGCGGGTGTCTTGTTTGACCTAACTATACATCCTTTCTTCTTCTTCTTATAAGTCTACAGTGTATTTTTCAAAAATAATATGTCTGTGGACATACTAAAGCTTTACTGTGTCAGCTGCAGAACGCACATGTGCAAAGATATGGCCATGAAGATTTAGTGGTGTGATTTTGTTGCTGACCTTTGACGTCCCCGAGGCATCGTAACAGATCTTCTCCACCTCACCGAGGAGGTCTTCTACCGAGAAACTACGCCTCATTGGAGCCTCCTCGCCATTTTCTTCACTGACAACCCATTAAGAAAAAGACAAGTGTGTGATTCAGTCATTATATGTCTTATTGAAAAATAAGATTATATTATATTTGAAAATTATGAAAAAATAATGTTAAGCGTGCAGGTTTGTTAACCAGAAAATGCACCTCAAGAGGAGGAGAAAGTGCTCTCCTGGGCCTTTACTGTTCAATCAAATGGATTTCTCCTTCTAGATGCGTCACACTTTATACAACTGACCTAGATTAAATCCATAGATTGAGTTGTATTGCTATTATTTAGTTCAAGAAAAATACTGATTCACACCTTGAGGAACATTAGGAGTTATGGGAACTCTTCATTTCAAATGTTCCGTTTCAATATAAGGGATTTTAAGGAAAAAATAGCTTGCAACCAATTTGTTTGTGACTTACGATTTTTCATCTTTCTCGCCCCCCACGGTTTCAATCTCTTTCATGACTTTGAGTGTTTTCCATCTAAGAAAAAGACAAATGGAAAAAACAGACGTCGTTATAGGGCCTATCACAGGGGGTCAATTTGCAGAGGCACGTAAAGTAGTACAGTGAACGAAATATGGGTAATAATTGATAATAATAATAACATATGACTGATAATATGTGCTTAAATAAGCTGTATACATTATGATAACGATATGAGAATAATAGCAGTGCAAAAAAAAGCTGTACATTTTGACAGTAACGTTAATGATAATGATGTACAATGATAATATTATTGCAATAAAAGTATTTTGCAGTAACCTATACACTCTTACAGTACAGTTTATCCCTCTAAGCCATATATATAAAAGCCTTTATTTTGATAGGTAACCTTTATTAGCTCAATTATGTTAAAAATGTAGTACATTATCTGGCATTCACAAGTCATTGTACGCTAGCTAGCTCTTTATCGATAAACCAATAAACCAAGCTAGCGGTATCGTTAATTACGTAGGCCTAAGTGGGCTCAGAGCCAACGACGTAGGACCTGTGTATAACATGGATTCTATCTACATGTACACACACAGTACATGCGAATTTGCATGCGCGTATTAAGGTTAAGGTCAAATACTGATTTACCAGTCCGTCTTTTGTCGGTTAATTCCGGGCTACACATCTGCAGCCGTGAGCTCGTGCAGCAGCTGTTCTGCTGAGCAATGTCTGTAAAGCAATAACAGTGCCGTAAATTGATCCCTTTTGTCGTAATGCTGTACTGCTGATCTCAGTACATTGAATTGCATTTTAAACTATTGACAGTATTAAATGGCATAGGAAATACCAATGATACACACAGGGTCGACATCAGTCTATCTATCTATCTATCTATCTATCTATCTATCTATCTATCTATCTATCTATCTATCTATCTATCTATCTATCTATCTATCTATCGATCTATCTATACTGGGATACTCACCCTGTCCCACTGTTGAACACTAGTCGTGGATTGCATCTGGAAAACTTTACTGTATTTACTGTATTATTACTTAATATTTTCATACAAGACTGAAATAAAATGTGTTACACCACAAATACCTCCATATCTTTTCACAGAGACACATTTTGTTGGTCAACCCACGTGTTATTTATTTATTATTTAGTACTTAACCATTTCATTTCATTACAGTGCCACTATTATTTATTTGTTGATACGTATCTACTTTTCACACAATGTGTATTCAAAGCTATTTTATATATGTACTGTATATAGTTGCTCTTAGGACTCAGTACTGTGCAACAGCCCTTCCCCCTCTCTTTTTTCTCTGCATTACCTATACTTTTATATTCTTATATTTTATATTTTTATATTTCGTGTCAACACTGTAAAGAGATTGCTTTAATCTCATTGCACAAGTACTGCACTTGTGTATAATGACAATAAAGGCATTCTATTCTATTGTATTCTATTCTATTCTATGTTTTGGAGAACTGTGTTTTAGTGAGAGATGGTAATAAGACCATGTACATTGCAATGCCTTCTATTGACCACTAGGGGCAGATAATACAACCACAAGCGTGATTTGTACACTATTGGTCAGTCAATTATTTAATATATGCATTAATTAAGAATTAACTGAATATGTGACTGAGTCACTTTTAGTATGCAAAATTCACAATGCAACTGAACACCTACAAATAAAATCAGGGCACATCCTCTTTACTCTCTGATGTGCATATGGGCTTTGTTCCTGACCATTGAAAGGCCCAATAAGGTCTATTTTCACATAAATAATTTTAGTTATAGGTGGATTCATTTGTGTGTTCCTCAAAAGCATCAGAAAGCATTAGATTTAGGTGTTTCAGTTACACTTGAGAATTACAAAGGTTTTAACGTTGTGTTCAGTGGTGGGGATACCTATTGTTTCTGACAAACGGATCACAGATGGTGCCTTCAGCAGATCCATGCACACACACACATAATGCACTATCTAATAAAACAAAAATAGTCTTGATTAAGCTTTTTTTTTAAATCAAGCCTAGAACCTAAAACATGAAACAGATGGCTTGCACAGTTGCATCTTCAGTCACGCCAGAAATAGAGGAGGCAACACACGCGCACACACACACACACACACACACACACACACACACACACACACACACACACACACACACACACAAACATACCCACAAACACAGGTTTGGGTTTCAGCAGTGATCCCCAAGGGATCCCACAGGGCTTCTGGAGAGGATCACAGTAAGTTCTTGGCAAACTACAGTTTTGTTAAATGTCACTTTTACCTAGTATGATCAAAGGTTAAAAGTTTTTGCTGCTATTGCCCACCTAAAGAAGTAAATAACAAAAACACATTGGTTCTTTGTAGGTTAAACCAGACCAGCAGATGGGAATTCTGCCCGACAGATATTATGACCGGCCTCTTTCATAGAATTATTAAATAATAATTCTCAGCTGTGCAAATTAAATGATGAGAAGAGCAATTCTGAAAACCGAAACAGCAAGAGGAGAATGATAATCATTATTTTAATAACTTAGATCATATGCATTAAGGTTGTAGCCAGTGAAGAATGACAAAAGTTAGTCGATAATATTAGAATTAAAATACCTAATATATGCAATTTTTGAACTTTTGTTAACTTTTTGTCTAATAATTTGGAAGCTGCCCAATTCCAGCTTTAAACAAGTCCTTAAGGTATTTATCTGAAGGGTACACTGTTAAAAAAAATTATACTTTTTAAAAGTATTGTATTTTTTCTGAAGTTGTTTCCTTTAATATTCCTTCAGGGACTCATCGTGGTTCAGTAGCACTACTTAATGGCGCGACTTTATGGAAGTCTGTACTGTTCCCTAAGATTTAATAGTTCTACTGCACATGGCACGTTATAATGTATAACCCATAACAACACAACACAATTGCTTCTATTAGTTATATTTTGTTATATTTGCTTAGTATCTACTGATAACTTGATAACTAAGGCTAGTTTTTTTGTGGTAGTCCAGTCAGCGAAAATGAATGCACCTGCCAAACAGACCCACATCTACTTGAGAGAGGGGGAAGGAGGGAGGGAGAGAGAGCTAGCTAGCTAGCTAGCTAGATAGATAGACAAACAGGGAGAGAGAGAAAAATGGCGCCTCGATGCTGCGCTCACTGAGGCAGTGTTTGGAGCTGGCTTGGGAGATTCGGTAAGGGCAGACAAAAGGAAAAAACATGGTGAACACAAGGAAAGGCTCACGGTCGGGGAGCGGTCCCTTCATCTCCTCGAGGACTAGATCGTCGTCGAGAACCGAGCGAAACTCTGATGAACATGTAAGCCGGTTTCTTTTCTTTGCCGGGTCAGCTAGCTGGCTGTGCTAGCTAGTTGGTTAGGTTAGCTGTAGCTCTGGCCTCAAGGTGCTCTATATAATGTATAATTCACAGCAAAGTACAGGCAGTATTGAAGTTGACACCCACTCAGTCACACAGATACACAATATAAGACTTTAATGCAGCAATTTATACGCGTGTCATTTACACTGAAGGTATTGCACAACTGTCAAATTTCAAGCTAGCGATGTTAACTCCTGGCTAGCCCCAAGTTGAGTTGCCTTTGTGTTTGGCAATTTTACCCGACTGTCTTGTTTAACATTTGTCTCTTTAAATTAGCCCTCTTAATAACGACAACTGGGATTTTGACATGGGGCAATTGCCATTACTTCATATTGCCGTCCTGGAAGTATTAGCTTGCTTATTTAAGATAAAGCTTTAGTAAAGCTAGCGTTTGTAGCTTATAGCTAGCCCGACAGCTAGTTTACAGTGGGGGAAGGGAGTCCCAGGTTCAAAACAGTTGGCTGACTCAAGTCCTGTATTTAGCAAGTCTGAACTTATTGAACTTTGTTCTGCAAATGCCCCCATGCAGCATTTATTTACAGTAAGTTTTTTAAACGCACTGCTATAACGTCATACAGAATGCTATTGTTCTAGGTATTGTATGTACACTGAGTTAATAGTTTGGACTCTGATCGGCTGACCTACAAGCTGTCTGACAGTCTTTGTCTCAAAACGTAAACACTGAGATTATACAAGACAAGAGGCTCTGTGTTTCCGCATTATTTACAACTATTATAGCATTTAACACAGATGAACAAACTAATTCACTTATATCATAATTTATGCATAGTCATTAGCACTTTCTTGAGTTTCAATGGGCAGTTTGGCTAGGGTTTACAGTTTGTTGAATTGTGCTTCCAGTAATTCGAGTCATTCCCGGCTGTGGGTTGCAAGCCAGGCTGATTAATGATGACACACGTTAATGTGATCTGTCACTTAAAAGTCGTTTGAGTGATACACCTAAACATTCACGATCCAAGAATTCAGATATTTCTGAAGAAGAAAACTGAGGTTTTGTACACTAAACTTCCAACCACTTTCACTAGGTGTCCTGTGTGAAGACCTTGTCAAAAACCTGTTGCTAAACCTGACCATCGTTTATGACAATGTTGGAAAATGATTCAAATGAGGAATGATTTCAAGGTGTCCCAAGCAGGCCACAGTTGTGCATTTGTACATTATGCACTTTTCACTTCATCTATCCAGTCAGTCAGTCAGTCAGTCAGACAAACCCATCTGCAGACATTGTAGACACTTGCCTATGACAACAGTGAGATATGCTTTCATATCAGCAGGGAAGTTAAGCTGTGAAGGGCGTGAGCATCAAGGCCGTATGTTTGGTTGGGGCTCTGTTGTGATTTGGGGAATACATTAAGGAGTTGGGTACAAGGTGTCTTGTCTCATCATAGTACTCTATTTTGGGTTTGCCATTTGAAGTACTAGCTTTCTTTTATGTTGTCATGGATTTGATTTGCTCATGATTGCCTGTTATTTTCTTAATATTCTGGCTTTGTACAATCTTGATGGGGTGAATGGTTTATGCAGATAATTGTGAAAGGCTGTCACAATGTGAGGCATTGTCTTTTTCTGTTGCCTGCTTGTTCTGATTGTTTTTATCATTTTTGCATTCTCTCCTCCTTTCTCTCCTAAAATTGGTGTAATTTTTGTTTGTTCAACAGAAAGAGCTCAGTAGTGATGTGAGCAGTCCAAGCAGTTCGCGGCTGGCTCCCCCGTCCAAGCGGATGCGGCGCCAGACTGCCTCCGAGCCCAGCTCCAGTGATACCTCCCCATCCCCTCAGACCAAGGGCCAGAGGGTCAGCTGGGAAATTCCCACCTACCACACCAGGTCAGTTGCTGGCCTTGGCTTCATTCATCATGAGCATCTCATAATAGTAATGTTGTGCAGCACACTAATAGGCTAGTACATTATTTACTACATTTACTTTGGCAGAAATATAATGATTTGTTAAAACAAAGTTGTCTGTACAAAGTTAAAATAAGCAAGAGTTAATCTCTAGACGCCCATCTGATCTCCTTCTTCTAATGTCATGTTTTGTAAACAGACACTTAAATATGAGCACCCAGACCACGTCAGATTATTTGTAGTTTTCTGTGCATACATATTTTCACTTGTTTTGTTTTATATCTAGGTTGTCCTCTCGCATAATGCAAAATGGACATGGTAAGGCAATTAAAATTTGTACCTTTCTTCTTTTTAAAGTCATACATTGAACATATGCTGTAAGAGACATACAAGTACATAATAGGTCTCTTAATACATTTTTGTTGTTGCTGCAGCCCATATGAGTCACCGGAATGAAGAGAGTGGAGGGGGAGATCACTCTCGCATGAATGGCCATGTGGAGCTGAAGAGGAGCTGCCGCGTGAAGAAGAGCCAATTTGAACACCTCAATCAGAGCCTGCTGTTTGACCAGCTGGTCAACAGGTAGCTTAACAATCACACAAGTGACATTTTTCTTGGCAACATTGCTTCTAACATAACAGGAGATGGAACTGACTTTATTGGTTGGAGCATACTTTATTCATCTTGGAGCATACTGTTTGGAATTGGACTTCTTCATACTTAAGAGTATGAGAAATTCAAATTGTGTGTGTGTGTGTGTGTGTGTGTCTGTAGCACTGCGGAGGCTGTCCTTCAGGAGATGGACAACATCAGCAGCATCAGGCAGAACCGTGAGGTGGAGCGACTTCGCATGTGGACAAGAGACACTGAGGAGGTGAGTCCGGCCCTGCTGCAACGCACAGCCCAGAGCTATAAAAGTACAGTACAACTGCCCAATGATATATATAATATATGATATAAGTAGCCCTGTATTTTCTAGGAAAACATGGACATGTATTCTCGGGTGAAGCGCAGAAAATCCATGCGCAGGGGCACTTTCAGCATGCCTACACACCACAAAGTCATGAGCAAGACGGAGCAGGAGGATGAAGAGGAGGAAGAGACGGAAGGTTAGGTTCCTGCTAATGTTGTACTTATGAATCATTGGAGCGAGAGAGAGATCATGAAAACTTAATGAACCACCTCAGCTTGAACTTAATTCATCAAAACAATAAAAAAAAAATCTACAGTGGATTGCTGAGTGTACTTTAGGGGAAATCTTTCAAAGGCTCAAATTTGGTAGTACCTGAAGTTTTCAAAAGGACATTATTGACTTTCAGATTCTCACGGGGAGGAAGAGGAGGAGGACGCAGAGGATGAAGACGACGAAGGGGATGAAGCAGAAGAGGCAGGAGAGGAAAATGACAGGCCGTACAATCTAAGGCAGCGGAAGACGGTGCAGAGATATGAGGCACCACCTATTGGTAATTGCTGATCAAATCGTCATGTATACCTTTTCTTCTTGCTGTGTTAGGAACACTGTCCAATTATGTAATGTTTTCCTGTCAGTGTAATCATGTTTGAGGCTTGGTATGTGACAACTGGTTGCTTTGTGTTTGCGTTCTCAGAACCTGTGAATAGAAAACAGAGCAACCCCTCACTTTTTGACACCCACAGATCCCCAGCAAGAAGAAGCCATATAAGGTTTGTAGAAATCTGTGTCAAATATGATGCTAAATGGGTTACAATGTGTGACGCCTAAGGAGCATTTTCACTACCCTGACTAATGAACTGAGCTGTGGTTGTAAAAAGTTTTTTACACTCTAATTGGCCTCTGCTGATTCAGGAATATTACTGTGTAATAGTAGCCTAGAAATCCAGACACACCGTAGCGACGGCTTATGTAATTTGCAGCCAGGGTCAGTCTAGCAAGTTTCTGTTGGCTTGCGAGCTGGAAAAACCAAATTCTGGTCATGCCAATCACATCGTGTATAGAGTCGGTGGGCGGGCTTAACATAAGGACGGCAGAGTTGCGACGGTTTCTTCTGAGTTCCCTACTACTTGAAAACAAAGAAGATGGCTGCTGTTGCTAGCAAAAAGCGGTCTTTCAAATCGGCTTTGGCCGTGACTCTGGAAGACTTGAAGTTAAGCACTGAAGTCATTCTTAAAAAAAAAAAATGTGTTCGGAGTTTTGCCGACCGGATACAGTAAAAGTTTACTCAGTCAACCAGCGTTGATCTGGTTGGTTGTAGCGCTATCCTATAGCGTGCAGAGGGAATTTGAAAGACAGCCGTTTATCCCGCCCCTCGGATTGATGGGGAGTTCCCAGACCCAACATCTTGATCTGGGTTCTGGCTTTCCAGTCTAGTGTATTAGTGTAAAACTGAATGCAGATTGTCCCCGTGCTCCAGAGTGAAGAAACATGCCATTCACAGCAGTGACACCACCTCGTCTTCTGATGAAGAGCGGTTTGAGCGGAGGAAAAGCAAAAGCATGACCCGGGCCAGGAACAGGTGATGACTGCTGCTTTCTTTAATCTTTTTTTTTTTTTTTTTTCATCTTCCCATTGTTTTACTTTTGCTTTGATCGAAACACTTTTCTGATATAAAATAATAAGAATTATTATATAACAATAAGATATGGGACTGTAAACATGGATGTCAATCCTATTTCCCCCCCCACAGATGTTTGCCCATGAACCTGGCGTCAGAAGACCTTGCTAGTGGGGTGCTGCGTGATCGGGTCAAAGTGGGTGCCAGCTTGGCCGATGTGGATCCCATGAACCTTGATAGCTCAGTGAGTGGAAACCTGAATAAATACCAAAAAGCTGGAAAGCAGCATAGTTTTAGTCCAAATTTGAAAGTGTCCCAAGTTTTTATGAGCCAAATCACTGTATGAATGGAGATCTTCAGTTTGTAAATGTGCGTTTTTTTTTTCCTCCACAGGTGAAATTTGACAATGTGGGTGGCCTCAGTAATCACATTCAGTCGCTAAAGGAGATGGTTGTGTTCCCACTGCTTTATCCTGAGATCTTTGAGAAGTTTAAGATTCAGCCTCCCAGGTGAGAAGAACTAAGATCTGAATATGTGTGTTTATTTCCGAAAGCGTCAAAAAGTCGCCTTTTTGTGGTTTGGAATTTTGTTTTTATTTTCTAAGTCTGATGTAAAAACCGACTCTATTATTATCCAATTACAGACATGTTCTCTTTCATGAGTTGTACTGACACGGATGCCATGATAAAGTGGCTTCCTTTTGCTAGTATCAATTAAACACGGTTTCCATTCCCTCTCCCCCCCATCCCTTTTTAGAGGGTGTTTGTTCTACGGCCCTCCGGGGACAGGAAAGACCCTGGTGGCACGGGCGCTTGCCAATGAGTGTAGCCAGGGAGACAGAAAAGTTTCCTTCTTCATGAGGAAAGGAGCCGATTGCCTCAGCAAGTGGGTTGGCGAATCAGAACGCCAGCTTCGCCTGCTCTTTGACCAGGTGAGACACAGAGGCAGGACACTGGCTGTAACCACAGCTTCACTCACTTGACCTGAGTTGACTTCAGAATGTAACTAGAAAACTGGTGGCTGCTGGGAGAATATTTCCAGTTCACCAGTTGCAACTTAATATTGTCACATAGCTTTTCACTCACTGACTGACTGAAATGTACTATTTAATGTGTTTTTTTTGCTTGTTTTTCAATAAGTGGCACATCTTTCTTTTCCTGGTTTGACCGTGTGTATGCTTTTGATCAGGCTTACCTTATGAGGCCATCCATCATTTTCTTTGACGAGATTGATGGTTTGGCTCCTGTTCGCTCCAGCAGGCAAGACCAGATACACAGGTAAGGCTAATTTTAAAAAACTAAACTTAACTGTACCCAACAGATCCCAGTGTCACAATTGCAACATTTGCGTTTTGCATCTGCAGGTCTAAACTACTGCTGCTGTTATTTTCCTTGTCAATAGGAGGTGCAGGTTTTCTTTAACTGCAGGTTGAAACTAACTGGCACTGCGGCTTTGATTTTGGAAGGATTTGGGTGCTTCAGAGTTTAATTATTTGATGTTGAGCAGTCATAGCAATCGAAATTGGAAATCATAACTGATTTAGACCATTTCAATATGAGCTGCAGGCAAGGAAGAGTCCTATCATACACACAGCTTGCAGTTGATCTTTGTGGAAATGGTTGCCATCCAGAAAATGGAATATTTGAGGCTTGCTGTGAAATGTAATTCTGGACCGAAGTTTATTCAAATCTTGAGTTTATAGATGTTCTCCTTTTTCTGCCATGCTGGGTAAATGCGCACAAGGAGCTCTACTCAACACAGAAATAGACCAGTTGATATTGTTGCCTCATACGGTCTGGTTCAATATGTGTCAGGGTTTTTCTAAGGATTTTTTTTTTTAGCAGTGAGAGCAGCTCTGTTCAAACAACATGGGACTTACAGTTCTCAAAGTTCTCACACACGCAATCATAACTGGCTAGTTATCCTCCAGACAGCAGCAGTCTCTTTATTTCTTTCGCTCCCTTTTCTGCAGAGCGGCGTGCGTGCCCGCTCTCGGTGTGAAGCGCGTTTCCGTGCTTTTCTCCGACATGCACTCTAACAATCACTGCTGATAGACGGCCTTTTGTACAGCCCTATTTCTGAAACCGTGGCAGCAAAATCAACATAGAGGAAAAAACCATGTGTGTTTAATAGACCCCGTCTGTGTTCTCTTTGCAGAAATAATGTCTTGTTTATTTGGTCGGTACTGGCTCATGAGTCTTTTCACATTTTCTCAATAAGTATTTGGGCTCTAAATGTCTGCATGTATACTTAAATTCTGTCTCCCCACCATCGTCCCTCGGTCCAGTTCTATTGTGTCCACGCTGCTGGCCTTGATGGACGGCTTGGACAGTCGTGGGGAGATAGTGGTCATTGGTGCTACAAACAGACTTGACTCTATCGACCCGGCACTCAGGAGGCCTGGACGCTTTGACCGGGAGTTTCTGTTCAACCTGCCCGACAAGAAGGTGAGACAGAGTGACACATCAATATTGTGTACAGTGAACACATGTTGATTGACGCAACCACACATGCAGTGTCTCTTTTTTTTCTTTTTCTCCACTGTACATAGATTTTCAGCAGATAGGGTTTTCATTTCAGGAGCATAAGCTTTTCATTAGTACATCTGAAACCTTGCTTATTCCACATAGACGTCCAAGATGTACAGTGGCAGCATTATTTAAGAAATTGTTGCACAACAAAATCTGTACCTCCTGGCCAACTAGTTGATGACAGAATGCAATTTTCGGTATACGCAGCACTTAACTGTACATAAAATAATGTACCCCTGGGCTGGAGACACAATATAATGCAGAAGTAATTGTCATTTTACTCATAAGAGTCTTGCGACACAATTAGTACATACAGCCCCCTGGCTATTAAGAGTCTCCTCAAACTGTTTTTTCCTCACTATTGGATGGTTTGTTACAACAAGCAAGTGGCAAAGCAGATGCTCATTCAGTTGATAGAAAATTAAAAATCAATTTCAGAAGAATTATTGCCATGCAGATCTGATTGCTTTAATCTTGCACTCAGGGAGACCGGATTTTTTCCCCCTGCTAGGCACAAATAAACAAAAAACGCTTAGTGTCTGTAGAATCTGATAATTGGCTCAATGTAGGGGACTCCTCTCCATCGAGCCTGTCTAATGTGGGCTGCCTTGCATAGTTTGTCCACTCAGTGGGATCAGTGGTAATCTGCAGGTCGTTAAGCTGAATAATCGAAAACTTTGCTCTTGTGCAAATACATGTTGCGATCCTCTCTACACATTCAAGTTCAGCTCCCTGTTGGTATTGCCCAAGATAGAAGCCTGCGTGAAATCTGTCTCAGATGTGTCTTTTGAATAGAAAGGGAGATATGATGAAATCTATTGCTCTTGACAAAGACCACTTTGTTCTTAATGACGGCTCATCAAAGCCGAGTCCTGTGGGGACGACGATGAAATAGAGGGTGTATTGTGTTGATCTGAAGCAAGCCCTTTTGTTGTGCTCACTTATGCACTTGGTTCCTTTTTGATCTTTCTCTTGTTGTTGTCAGATCTAGATAGAGTAAAGGTGAGTAAAACACGGTTTTAATTATATTTCTGAAGTGATTTTCTCAGTATATTTGGCGTGCCTTTTTGTTTCTTTGATCCTACCTTATGCAACGTACTATTTAAAGGACACCTCAAATACATTGTTGTTCTTGTTAGGCTACACAGGACTTGTGCCCCCTCGTCTATTGACTCTGTGCTTTCTGTCTTTCTTTGTGTCTCTTTTTCTTTTGTCCACCCAAAGGCCAGAAAGCACATCTTGGAGATTCACACACGGGACTGGAATCCCAAATTGGCTGAGCCATTTGTAGATGAACTTGCAGAAAAATGCGTCGGTAAGAGTGACACCAGATGATTAAAAATGCATGTATAAGTATCAATTCAAATTATCACTGGCTAATGTGGCCCTGTAAGCACATTAAACATAATTTTCACCAAGCAGTATCAACATAACATTTTTGAAAATTTGTCTTGATTCAACCCCACTGACATTCATGTTCCCTGTGCCTTTCAACAATCTTGATAAATCCAAAAAAAGTGGTCAAACAAAGTAATAACTCACCTTTGTGTTTCTGGCTTGCTCCCAGGCTACTGCGGTGCTGACATCAAAGCACTTTGCACAGAGACCGCCTTGGCGGCGTTGCGCCGCCGCTACCCCCAGATCTACGGCAGCAGCGTCAAACTGAAGCTGGACATCGGCTCCATTGTCCTGGGGCCCGGCGACTTCAGCAAGGCCATGAGGACAATCGTCCCTGCTTCCCAGAGGGCCCTGGCTCCCCCTGGCCGAGCCCTGTCCCCCTCCCTCAGGCCGCTGCTGGCCAGCTCCTTCTCCTTGTTGCTGAAAGCTCTGCTCCGAGTCTTCCCCCACGCTCAGTGTACTGACAGGGACCACACACACGGTAGGGAGCACATGGCTTCATTTGATTGCACTTTCCTACTCCTTGTTGTTGCATCTCCCACTTTGACTCTTGCTCTCTTCTCCCTTGCCACCTGTCTCACTTGTTAGTGTGCTTTCCCTCTTGGCTCTTTGTAGTATTTTATTTTAGTTCCCCCCTACCTTATTACTGAAGTGCTTTGTGTAACCCTCACACATTAAACATACACACTGGGTGTGCGATGAAACATTCCCCCCGAGAATGCAGAGGTGATAGCTCGGAGATTGAAAAACCAGTCATTCTGCCTGCACTTCAATAACTCCACTCCCACTCCAGCCAACAAAAGTGTTTACAGCAGATTAGCCACAATGCAGCATTTGACCAGTGGGAGAATGCGTACGGGAGTTGCACCCAATAACAACACAAGTTTCCCAGAGTGCTGTATTGCTTTAAATGCCCATTACATCTTGCCTAATAAGCCAGCTCTCCTATTTTATTCTCACTTTTTCTGTGAAATGACCGCATTAATGTCAGTGATAGGGCTGCTTTGAGGATTCAACTTTCTAGAAAGAAACTTTTAAGTGCATTTTCCACTGCTGTCATAAATAATTGTCCTAAAGTAAGTTGCTACTTAGGCATGGATGTATAAGCAGTGTTTTTCTTTGTGCTAGGCGCTGACAATCAACTGCTTGAAGAGGACGTGTACAGTGATGATGACAATGAAGAACGCTCTGCTTCCATCTATGAAGTCCAGCCTGCTGCATCCCCAAAGAGTCAGCACTCCTCTTCTGCAACGCACAGACCCTTCCTCCATTTCTCCTCGTGAGTCCAAAAGTTAAAAAAAGACAATTTAAGTGCTGAGACATTAATATCAAATTATACTACTAAAAACAAACACAGGAACATATTTAAATGAGATCTGTGTTATCTCATAGATCTAGTGTGCTTGTTGTCTGTCTAGTAGAAGAAAACCTCAATTAAGATTTAACACATTATTTTCAATATAAGAACAAAAAAGTGCAAAGAGCAATGAACAACAGAGGAGAGAGTGAAAGTGATAAGACAACTCTGGAAGCAGACTTGCAGCTGCTGTTTGTCATTCAGAAATGGAGAGAGGTGAATAAACGGGATGACTTTTCGTTTACCGGAACCTTTTTATTGATGAACCTGTTAAGCTGTTATCAAGCCTCTAGTTTTTAAGTCCAACTACTATAGTGGTGGGCATGCGAAAGAAAAACCTCAAGGTAAATGTGTGTCTGTATAGATATAGGCATGCTTTTTTGGATGGGCACCAAGCTTAATGCATTAATGCTAGAGATGCACCGACTGACCGGCTGGTCACATGATCGGCCATGACGACTGGCGTTAAACGTTAAACCTAGTGTTTCAATGTTTACACGCTTATCTAAATAACGATGGATGTATTTGTACAAGTACAAGGAGATGTAATCATTATGTCGTTATACTAGCTAGCGCTAGCTACTAAGATTAGCCTGCGGTCATTGGCAGTTAACAACAATATTCATATAACACTTCACTTTGGCATGTTTAATTAGTATTCCTTATCAAAATAAGCTATGAATGTTTTGAGAGAACAAAGGAGATGTAATCACCATGTCTGTAGTAACGGTATCTAGGTATACAGTTATGTACAGTGTTACCGTTCTTAATAACTATATTTCAATTATTACAGCTACCTGACCTTGGGAGAATTGTTATGTGCAGGGCGACATGGGCGGGCGCAGTCCTGCAAGTCTACTCGAGTTCGTCATGCTTAGTTTAACTCTGGATTTGGCTACCACCTGTTTTCAAAATATATAATTTCTAAATATATCACTTTTTTTTTTAGTTGGATGTGAAAAGAAGGAAATGGTTCTTCCATAACATTGCACTTTAGATGTATGTGAATTTCCCACACCAGGAGTTATTTATGTAGTTCTCTTTTATAGGCATATGTTCAAAAAATGTTTTATGTAAAATGTTCTATTACAGAAAAGATAGCAAATAAATATTTGTGTCCGCTGTAAAGTGGTTAGAAAAAATGAAATCCTCAGGTGAAACTCAATGCAAAAATCGGATATGGCCTAAAAGGTTGTAATCGGTGCCTCTCTACTTAAAGCCAAGATGATCTCTGCCTTAGTCAGAGGGCTCCTAAAGCCAGGGTTTTGTTATCAAATGGTGTCATCCAACACCAGTGCCACAATGGAAGCTTACAGAAATCTCCAAGGTTTCCAATACATGTGACTGTCCGTGCCACCTAACCCATAGGAGAAATAATGCTAGAGTGAGATGAGAACAGAGACTCCCGTCACTTTCGGCTCATCTAATACTTGCAAAACACACAGAAGTACAGGTACTATGTATTGACCTTACAAACCGCACTGTGCTGCAGCATGCAGAACCCTTGCTGTGGGCTCTGTGTGTGTCCCAGAAAGGCTGCCACATAATAAGGTGGAAGTGAGAGACTCGCCCAAGCTGTAACGAGCTTCCGTGACTCTTTATCTAACCACTTAACTGTTGTGTGGCTCATTCTCTCTTTTTTCCTTTCTGTTAAACTGCATCACTTGAGCCTAAGGTTGCCTTCAATCCAGTTCAAAAAGTTCATTGTTGTTCTTTATTGTATTCTGATTGCTCTTATTTTGGATGTTTTGGATGTAATAAATAAAATGTTGTCCTTGAAATGGTTCAAGCTGACAGAAACGGGGCACAAAGATTTCTAGAATTGTGCTACTGTCAGCATGTACTGAGGGTGTTTCACAGAAAAGGCCTACAGCACACTGCGTTTTCTATTTAAAAAAAAAAAAAAAAAAGATTGCATTGATAGTGAAGCACTTTCAGGGTTGTTGAGTTGCTTTACACTTCAACATTATCTTACTGGAGCAAATGAACAAAACTAACCTGAATATGATACGGCCTCTGCTGTGGCACTCCTGTTTCAATGACCGTGTGACTGTTGGTCAGTGATCACATGGTGATAGATACCATGCTTACCATGAACTCCTTCTGCATCTAGCTCTGCCCTCCAACAGCCGACAGCCTACCGGCCTCGTCTGATATTGGCCGGTCCCCCGGGCTCAGGACAGAGTTCCCACTTGGCCCCCGCCTTGTTGCACCACCTGGACAAGCTGCCAGTGCACCTCCTGGATTTGCCCACTCTGTACTCCGTCAGCGCCAAGACGCCTGAGGAGTCCTGTGCTCAGGTAGAGCGCACGCACACACACACACACACACACTGATGCATTTACACATGCAGATCCATACGAGGCCATCTGTTGCTCAGGTGGTTTAAATCTGGATACAGTAAGCAACTTACTGGCTTTATGATTTACTGTTTTGTACAATAACCTTTTCCTTTTTTTCTTTCGGATTCAAGCAATGTGTACTTGACCTAACTGTGTGGTTGCAGGTTTTCCGCGAGGCCCGCCGGAGCGTGCCCAGTGTGGTGTTCATACCACATATCTCAGAGTGGTGGGAGATAGTGAGTGACACTGTTAAGAGCACCTTCCTCACCCTGCTGCACGATGTTCCCTCTTTCTGCCCTGTCCTTATCCTCGCCACTGCTGAGACCCACTACTCCCAGCTGTCAGACGAGGTAGGAACGCTGAGCTGACATTTTCCCATTTACCTGGAGGTCTTTTTTTTTGTTATTACATATCGCCGTCGATGGAATTAGTTTCGATTATGTCAGCGAGTGTTACCCTGATGTCTTTTTTTTTTTAAATGGCATAGGAGGCTAAAGCATGATTCACAAGGTTTCTTTTTCTTTCTCTCACACTCACGAGCGCTGGTGCAGACACACACAGGGTGCCACATTTCAGGGCATCTGCTCCCACAGAGTTTTTAATCTACTTTGGCTGGATCTCCCTTTTCTTTTCATTTATCCCACTGCCCACTTTTCACCATGGGTGACACCACCCCTGCTCCTTCATTCTTCCTCTTGGATTTATTATTCTCTTTCTGAAAGCCGAACAGACCACCCGTTGTGGGTTAGACTGTAAGTAAGGGTGTGTTAGAGTACGGTGAAATGGAGAAAATTAGAGGTGGAAAAAAAGATACGAGAAATATAAGGAGGGTCCTCTCTAGACAGACAATAAAAGGTCTTTAATTAGGTTTTTCGCCCCATGTCTTCACCTTAGGACACGCCGTGTGTGTGTCTGTGTGTTGGCAAGACCTCAACCCTGGCTATGCTCAAAGGGCAGCAAGGCTTTCAGGATGATTTTCTTTGTAGTTGACTCATTAGAACTTGTAACTGTTAGTTAACAGCCCAGGAGCCTCAGTTTCTATAGGCTTAGGCCTTCCATTGAGACCTAAGCTCTTTTTTATTTATTTTTTTTTAACCTCAGTAGGTCTAGTTGCCACTTTGCGTTTTAATTTATTTTCATTTTCACCTGCCTTTGTTACCCACTATTCCCTGTTTCTTTGTATTGTGCGATTGATAGTTCCCCGCAATCCTTTACATTCATTGATGCTTTTTACTGCACTTAACTCTACCATGTTTGTTGATGACCATGCTGTGGTAAGTATGAAATTGGAAGTAATCGCACCCTTCACACCATTCAGCCGAAGTGTCTACTTTGGTAGAATACTTTCATTACATACAAAATGACTAACTGAAACAATGTAGGATTGGCAATTACTTTTTTTCCCCCAAATTACCTTTCTTTGGTCCATGCACACATAGCCATGCAGCCTGGAAAATTGGGACGCTCATGATGGGACAAATTGGGTGCTCAAGTAAATATAGAGCCCAGCATGAGGATATCAAGACTGTCCTGAGGCTGTGTTGGCTTTCTTCTCCATTTGAGTGTGATTGCATCATTACATTTGTTAATCAGTTCTTTTCTTCACTTTTGTACAGTTACATTAGAAGACCCAGTCTTTGCTTATTTTTAAAGGCATGTTTAAAAGCAAGCCCTGATGCCTGTACCACACACTGTCTGTCATACTGGAAATGATAAATGCTTGGCATAACTAGACTACTGCCCAGTTGGTTTTCCAGTTACTTTATTGGTTTTTTTGACCAGACAAATCTGCCATTTCCAGCCAAAGACCACCATTGTTTCTCACCTTGGGCGAGTTTAAGACGTGTGTTTTTTAGAAACACATTCTTATGTGCCGTTTAGCTGTAATTTGAGGAAGTTTGTGACCCGGACCCCAAGTTTTACCTAGCAAGCACTTCTCCAACTTGTTGGTTGTAGGTCTTTTCAGTTGTGTCCAGAAGCCTTTTGGTCTGCACCGTTGGTAACACTCCAAAAATGAACTGAGAAGATCTAGACTAATACGCGTTTGGAAATTAGTCTAGCTATGCCAGGCTAGTTCAGAGAAACATTAGTGAATTTGGGTTATTTGGACCTAGCACTCAAGTCTCTAATGTTGAAGCTTCCTATGACCATGTAAATTCTTTCATTCATTTATTCATTCATTCATATTTATTATACAGGAGAGTTACATTACATTATAAATAGGCCTGACTCAGTTTATAAACTGGTTTTCAGCAGGTTCCTGTTCTCCAGAAACACAATACATTGAACGTGGTTACAGCACGTCGGGACAAACATTTGTACAGGACATGCACTAGACAACAACATGGACTGTCTTTTAGCTTTACTAAAAAAAATAACTATATAAAACTGGGATGAATTACAAGCAGTTTTTCAGTTTCTCCTATATAGAGGACCTACAAACTGAATACAACTGCTGCTGTTGGTGATTTTCTATGGGATGCATGTGTAACTACAAGTGCTACTGTATCGCTGAGTCTCTGTCTGCAAGTGACATTCCCTGTGTTGTTTTTCTGTATCTGTGGTTTTGTGTATGAGGAACTCTAGTTTGACAGTTTATGGGTTGCACTGTTGTGTTGTGTCTGCTGTGGTAGGTTTTATTTGTTCTTTGGTTAGTGCGAAGTGGAGAATGGTGTGTGTGTGTGTGTGTGTGTGTGTGTGTGTGTGGACATTGGAAGCTGTGAAACGAATTACTGTTATATTGATGTCATGTAATTCCGTGTGGGATGGGCCACTTAGTATAGTGGCATGACACGTAAATTAAAAAAAATCAATTAATCAATCAATTTACTTTATGTGGAAGTATCTAAGGGAATATAGAATATAGTAGTTGGTCTCATTGAAACCATACACCAGGCTTTCTAGATTTTCAGACTATTGGCTGAATTAATGGAATTTTGCTGAGGCTGTGTACATGTTTGCTAGGATTGTTTGTTTTACCAAACACTGTTGCTAGTCCCTTGTCTCAAAAGTGGCCCAGAAGCCACACAGCAAGGTTTGAGGAGTTTTAGTTTGAACCTTTAGGCTTAGACATGCTGTAGTCTATGGTGCTTTAAGTGATTTGGCTATATCTGAAAGTGTTGGTTCACTCTCTGGCACAGAGTACCCGGTGACAGCTGCTGTCTCAGCTCCAAACCTCAGCAGGGAACAGGCAGCATGCTTCCCCAGCCAAAACTGACACTACAGGCTTGGGTCCAACTACATAGCCTCCCTCCCTCCCTTAACAGCCGTTCACTCTGCTTAGATTGACTTCCTTCTTGGTGGAGGACCGATGGATCTCACAAGAACATGGGGGAAGTAACTGCAGTTAGTTAGAGATCCTCTCAGTCTTAACATTTAACGCTGTCACAGTGTTTAGGATGTGCATTTTGAGGCATCAGTGTGTTATGTTGGTATGAACAGAAAATGAATGCTTGCACCACCGTTTTACCTTAAGGACCTGATAATGAATGTATTATTGATCTGGTTTCAATGCCGAGATTAATCAGATACTGTACCAAATATGTCTTCAAAGCGCACAATTTCAAAAGTTTCAAAGCTTGCATTTAGCATTTTTTATAAGCTTTAGGCAGAGTGCTTGATTTTGAAATTGTATCATACATATTGTTATTATAGTAGAGCTCATTACTGAGAGCACAGATAACTGCAGAGTACATGTTTCTGAGATTTCCTAAAAACCTGGATCATGTCTCTGGGCAACAGTTCACTTATAGTTTAATGATTAAAATATGATACCACTAAAATCATACCAATGATACATGTGTTACATACGTATGTATTAAATGTTCAGAATTGTAGTCAAACATAAAAAACACAATCTGCAACACTAGCTGTCAGAGGAAGAATCTGTGAAGTAGCTTCTTCAGAAGCAGCGCTCTTCA
This sequence comes from Etheostoma cragini, assembly GCF_013103735.1. Lineage (NCBI taxonomy): Eukaryota > Metazoa > Chordata > Actinopteri > Perciformes > Percidae > Etheostoma > Etheostoma cragini. Next base: position 20,740,663 of record NC_048424.1, read on the forward strand.
TGATTACTGGTCATTTTTCCTCAGTGGATGTAAAGCATTAGTTAGTGCACACCCTGGCATGCTATAGCACAAAGGTAATTTGTGGGGTGGGGTCCCAGTAGCATCAGGCTGGGCAAGGTAGTCCACACACCCTTGTCCCTGGCGGCAACATCCTCCCAGCTCATTTTGGGGGATGCCGAGGCATTCCCAAGCCAGAAGGGATCTAATCCCTCCGGTGTGCCCGTTGGTCTCCTCCCAGTTGGACATGCTGGAAAACCTCCACAGGGAGGCATCCGAATCAGATGCCTGAACCACAGCAACTGACCCCTTTCAATTCAAAGGAGCAGAGGTTCTACTGTGAGCTCCTTCTGGCTACTTATATCTGTGACCTAATTTTTTCGGTCTCTACCCCCAAGCTTATGACCATATCTGGGGGTTGGCATGTAGATGGAGCGGTGAATCCCCTCCCCCATCACCCCGACAGTCTAGACTAGTATACCAGCCTTCTTTTACTTCAGAAAATTGAGATTTTTTTCTTCAGACAATTAAGCTGTAGTAACAGGGCAGAGTCATGCGGCCTGACAGATTTTTTTTTTTAGGTTTCTTTTAAGTCTGTTTCTGCGGTTAAGAATTGATCACTAGCAGAACAGGTGTCCAGTTTATTTTTTACAGTTGCTCTACCCAGCCAGACATCTCCAATTTTCTTTGTACATTTATCTCTCTCCTCTGTATCCCACTTTTTTAAGCATTCTTCTATCCACATGTTTCTGCTAACCCATCCTGTGTCAACACCCCTGCAGCCTTAATCATGATGAAAAATACTGAGAAGCATAACCTGCTGTGTGTTACATACACTGGCTGTCTCTGGCTCCCCGACTGTCTTTCTAGTTTTTACTCCATTCCTCCTATACCCCCCCTCTTCTGAGGAGACAGTGCAAAATCCAGGGAGAGAGAAAGGATAAGAAAGAATAGAAGGCAATGCAGAGGGAAAAAGAGAACAAACAAGTCATGGGTAAGGGAGAGGATCGATCTGAAAGACAGATGGGGGGGAGATATAAAGCGGAAAGTAGGTGCTTAGTCAGCAACGGGGCTTCCCGATGGGAGCAGCCTTGTTCTCCATCACAGCAGTGAACTGGGATCTTTGAAGCCCCCCCCACCCCCCACCCCATAGCCCCAGTAAAGATGCACACCAGAAATTTAGGTAGCAGGAAAAAGGCTTGTATGTATTTGTCCGCGTATAATGTATATTAACCTATCAAATATGGTATTAACATTTATATTTGTCAGCAACTGCAACTTTTTTTTTCTTTTTGTGTCATTGACATTTTGTATTTGTGTTGCAAGGATTGTGTTGAAATCAATTTTGTCACGGGCATATGGTTTGGACATGTGTCCAGTATTGGCTCTTGTGCATATGAACTGGAAGTCTTAAAGACCAAGACCTTATCTTACCTTTTTGTACAGTCCCTACCTCAAGTTTCTGAAACCTTAGACTTTCAGTCATTTACATCTAGGCTCACAAATCTGGGCATTGCATCCTAAAGGTGAAACTTGATGCAACATTGATGAAGATTTGCTTTGACCAGGTAGCATCTGGTGTCTAATAGAAATTACCAAAGACTCAATTTCTTTTTACCATTGTTGCGAGTAATAAAAATAAAACATTCAGTCTGTTCATTTAGTCCTGAACTTCTAAGCATTGTGCTAAGGTTCTGCAGTAATCAGTCGTGGTTTAGCTTAATGTCCGGGCACTATCAGCCACATGTTGCCTATTGTGTGACAAATATAAATTGAAGTAATCAGTTCAATAGAGTGGAATATGAAATTAATTAATCATCAAAATTTGATTAATCTCACTGGGAGCGACTGAAAGAAGTAGAATTAGTGCACTGCCCTATGAACAACACTTAAGAAAAAGAACACAACCTGTGACACACACCTCTCACAGCCTCTGCCATTTTAACATTGTGCTATGCTAATTCGTTGCATAAGTCTAGCTAAGCGCCATGACATTTGGGTTTGTTGTTCTATGCTTTAACTGTTTTTATTACTGACGAATTCAATTGTAAGGCATAGCACAATATGAGTGGTGGTGAGGTGACTGAATTCTTATGAACCCCTAATTGTTTTTTTTATACAGGTGAGAAGTATTTTCCAGAAGACCTACGGGGAGGTAGTCACGCTGTGTCCTGCAGGACCAGAGGACAGGAGAAGTTTCTTCACAGACCTGCTGTTGGTCCAAGCGGCCAGGGCTCTGCCACGCTTCAGGAATAAGGGTACTTACTGTATTCACTTATACATATACCTACACATGCAGGGTGAGACAGTTATGACTCATCTCTGCTGTCAAGTCTAGAGGGCAGTGTTGTGTGCATGTGCATTTTTTCCCTTCCCAGCATTGGGGGTTCTCTCTCTCTCTCTCTGTCTCTCTCTCTGTCTGTATATTCCACTTAAGATTGAGAATAGAAATGCACTGGTTCAAGCTATTGATGGTGCTGCACTCACAAGTGTACAATATGCCCAGTGTAAAGCTCATATTTTCCTGGGCATCTCTATCCCTCACTCACATCAAAATCCACAACCCCCATCCGTCCCTTCCCCCTGCCAATTGCCCCGGCCCACAGTGGTCCCTTAGCTCCGTGTTCAGGTTCAATGTAAGAGAACGGTCCGCCCGGGCTTTCAAATGGAAATTGTGGCCAGTGTTCATCTGGAGTTTTCCTCATTGATGCAACGCAGGGGTCCCCCGCTCTGCTCGCCCGGTGCTCTTCAGGGGTTCCTTCCTGACTAAAATCACAGTCTGGCTTCCTGCAGAGAGGCCGGCCAAAAAGCACGGAGAGGAATTGCTATGAGGGGCCTGGCTGCTATTAGCCATAATTAGAATCAGTTTTTGGATTGCTGCTAGTGTGCAAAGCTGCTCTAGGTGCTGCGGAGCCTTCCTGACGATGTCGGCAGATGCCTTGGGCGAGGACTGGTTCCTTAGGAAAGGATATCTGCATACCTTGCTTTATCACTCATGTCATTGGCCAGAGGCGTTTCCTTGGTGTATTTTCAAACTTGTGTTTGCGAAGGTGTGTAGCTGTAGTTAAGTTTTTTTAACGCAAAAAGAATCTTAAACATGTTTTTTCCCTGGGGTAAGTATTTTTTTTGCCTGCTTCTGCAATGATGATAAACCCAAAGGGCTTGCTGTGTGTTTTGTTGTTAGATATTTTGTCTCTGGATCACTCTCGGTGTTAAATATGTTGGTCTTGTCTATTGATGGAAGTTTTGTAAAAACATATCGTATTTAGTAAGCACATTTCTCTGTTTTTGCGTCCAACTTTTTTTGTTGTTGCTTCTCTGCCAACAGAGAGGCTTGAAGAGGTACTACCGGTGGCAGAGGCTCCAGGCCCCAGAGTCCTGTCAGCAGAAGAACAGCGCCGCCTGGCTGAGCAGGAGGAGAACACACTACGAGAGCTCAGGCTCTTTCTCAGGGACGTGACCAAGCGCCTGGCCACTGACAAACGCTTCAACATCTTCAGCAAGCCAGTTGACATTGAGGAGGTAAAGAGGGATGGACCCTGATAACACACTCATAGTCTTACAAAGTTGCTTTCAGTCCTTTCATTAAAAGGAACTCTGTTTGTCAGGTGTCCGACTACCTGGAGGTTATTCGGCAGCCCATGGACCTGTCCACTGTCATGACCAAGATTGACACCCTCCAGTACCTGACAGTGAAGGACTTCCTGTTGGACATCGATCTCATCTGCAGTAATGCTTTAGAATACAACCCTGACAAGGATCCCGGAGGTGAGGAGTATAAATAACATGCACACTAATACACACATGCACATTAGGGGTGGGATTCACCAGAGGCCTCACGATACAATATCATCATGATACTTGGGTCACGATACAATATTATCGCGATTTTAAAAAATATCTATCCGTCTATCTCGCTGGGCGATATGGAGAAAATCTAATATTGCAATATTCTTGTCCTAATACCTTGATTTAGATATTGTGGCGACATTATAGGGTTGAAAATTGGTGCTTTAACAATATTTTCACAATGAGATTTTAGATACATATTTTTTATCAGTAATGTAGATATGACAGTCTGGTAACAGAAAACATCACTTTACTGTAGTGCAGCCTTTATAACCAGTAAAATAGTAAAGCTTTATTGCAGACGCCTAAGCCATTTACAATTGTGATATCCGAAATCTAATATCTGAAAATGAATCTAATATAATATCACAAGACCAATATCATAATAGCGTGTGTGTGTGTGTGTGTGCGTGTGTGTGTGTAATCAACCTTGTCTAACTTCAAAATGTACCTAATTTCAGATTATGTCCCCAAAAGTAAACTTGATCAACATGTTTTATCTAAAAAGATAAATGAATCTGTTTGTTCATCTCACTTCAATTTCATTGCAGCGAAATGGGATTGTCCACCAGACTAACTGACCAACACATATATAACCAAAGATCGATACTTTGCATCTGTGTATCGATACAGTATTGTCACGAAAAATATTGTTATCCGAATAACAATGACCGATGAATGAACAATGTCTGTCTCTAGTTACTGTTGGGTTCCATTTGGCTGTCCGTTGAGTGAGTAAAAAGTAATTACATTTAAAGCTTAATGACTTATAAAGAGGGCTTCCAGGCAGTCAAATTACAGAAACCCCAAGATGGTTTTCTTCAACTTAAAAATTCAAATGAAACATAGCGCATTCATACAGCCTAGGGCTGGGCGATCTGGAGACAACAATATTACCATATTACATATCCAAATCTAAGATGATGCTAGTCTCATATCACAATATTGATATAATATCGATATATTGGCCAGCTCTAATACAGCCAACATTGAAAATACATTTCCACCGTTTAATTCATGCCCTGTAGCTGAGAACGGCTGCATGAGAATGACCATTTAATTGTCTTGCAATTTGAACGGATTTTTACATTATCCTCCTTTCCAAAGCCAAATATTGGCTTCATAATGATTGCTGGAAAACAGAATAAACACATACTGTACATACACACAAAACAACTAAGAGGCCTGTTATTTTGCAATAGCTTACAACTAAATTGTATTTAGTTTTATTGTTTTAGTGGGCTACTTGCTTACATGACAGCAAGAAGCCAATGTGAAGAGATACAGGTGTGTAAAACATGGTAAAATGTTGAGTTGCTTTAGATAAAGAGCTTTTTGCACAAAAGAAAAAAGTTATCTTACCAGAATCAAATCCTCAACAGCAGAGCATTGATGTTAGTTGAAAGCATGCAGTAAGCCTGCTTTAGACCATTCAATCAATATTGCCATTTTAATTCTTGTGTGTTTAGCTGCTGGGTTCCCTCACAAGGATATAGCTGCCCGACACCAATGGGAAGCAATTCTTGGCCAGTTCAAATGAATAAATCACATCTGTCTTTGCAGGCGGGGGCCTGGGTCATTTGTTGGAATGCAGGGTCTACAAATGATACACGAAAAGGGGGGGGGGGAATGCAATTAGGTAGTTAAATAAATAAGACTAACGAAGCCTCTCACCCAATGCTTTGCCCAGGGAATAGGGCCCAGACCTCGCACAATTATGCTGCTTTGGAAGTTTTATGCCAGCTCAAAGTACTGGGAAAAAACCCTCATTATCCCTCAGTGCTCTCCATGTCCTTTATGCTATCTTCATCCTTCCGTCCTCCATGTGCAATCATGTTGGCTTCCTTGTTTTTTACCTCCTCACCTTGCTAAATAATTACTGATGTTAAAAAGGCTGATATCTTTGTGCTCCCCAATGTGAAGCAGTGTCACAAATACTTTGTTGTCGCCCGAGGGAAATTGCGATAACAACCCTTTTACTATGAAGGAACGGGTACGCAACAGCATAGTATGTCAGTGTGTTCTGGTCTATTCTAGATGGGGAGGTTAGGCAGGGCCAATATAGGTTCTGATGAGCTCTCGGCATCCCATCTGGCCTTTGACACATCTTCCACTGACAGGCATTTTTGCCCTTGTAATGCACTTGCATTGCACACACACTCTGGAAAGAAAACAAGCATGCATGCATGCACGCACGCACGCACACACACACACACAAAATTGCCTCAATTGCAATTAGTCAGCCATCCTCTAATTAGACAAAGAAAGCTGGCAGATTGTGACCCCTCTGCCACTCTCTGCCTGAACTGTTCTCCCTCTGCCTGCTGTAATGAGAGACTGTGCTTTTAGCTTGCCTTTTCAGCTCTGCCTTTATTTTCCCTCCTTGGATGCAAGGAAAAGGGAGGATTTAACAATGCTGTGCTAGATCTAAGGGAATAGAGGCATAGAACTTATGAAGGTGTAGGGAGTGTGAGAATGAGTACGTATTTCTACACTGTTTCAGTTTGCATGTACATATGCCTGTGTGTATATGCCCCCACCTCTGTCTTAAATGGGTGAAGTGTTAATATTGAGACTCTCATGCGTTTCTGAGCTCTGCTTGCTAACACTTCTCACCAAAGCCAGCTCTATCCTTTTATTCAACCTGTGAGAAAATGCTCCAATCCCCTTTCTCACAGATACAGTGGAATGGGGTGGGCTTGCTATCGACTATTTGCCTTACATTTACACACATGGTAGGGTGCGGAAAACATACAGCATCAAACTGTAAACTACATGGCAGAAGAAAATGACACTAATATCTAAAGAAAAATAAGCTCTTCTACTGCCATGGCAGAAATCCGGTTTTGAAATCCTGTTTCACAAAAGAGATGCCCTTGAACATGCATGCACACATCATGTGACACTAATTGCTATGTTTCACTGTCTCCTCTTTTCTCAGACAAGGTGATCAGGCACCGAGCATGCAGTTTAAAGGACACAGCCCATGCTATATTTGCTGCAGAGCTGGATCCCGAGTTCGACCGCATGTGTGAAGAGATCAAGGAGGCACGCAGGAAGAGGGGTAAAAAATGACCTGAGCAAAGCAAAATGGAAAATGTTCTTTCAGTCATTGAAATAACACACACTTCCTATTGTACATACAATGTAAACTTCTGTTTGTACACTGTATACAAGTGGAACACCATGACATTTGATTATCTCTCTGTATTACATTTGCAAGCCCAAATATATCCTTCATTAGTACTTCTTAAGAAAAGCACACCTTTGCAAGATGAAAAATACCCATTATTGTGTCTACTCTGCCCTCTTATTCTAGGCATGGTTGTTTTTGGTACCTTATTGGCGGAGCAGACTATTAGTAGTTGCATACTAATAACACTGAACTGAAAAGCATTATTTGTTTATCAAAATGATTAAATATTTTGGAAGGAAACTCGCTCACTTGAATAATGAGCCAGTCCATGTTGGCTGTGTAGTTTCCAGCCTGCCCTCTTAGAAAGTCTTTGATGGATTATTTCAGAGAACGGAAACCTGCTTTTTGGCAAACAAAATCTGTAGGCTTGCCCAGTAGTACTTGATGGAGCTGTTTTCAGTGTGGAGTATGTGGCGTAGAAAGGAGCGATGCCCGAGGCTCCTGTGTTCCAGACGGTACCTTCTGTGCTAGCTGTCTGCCTGGGCGCCGTGCATCTGTACACTCACCAAACAGCCCCAAGCTAGCATTGCTGAGTAGATACAGGGTCAGTCTAAATTAGGTATAGAGACACACATACAGTGTAGTTAAAGGATGCCCTTGAGCTTCAAAGTATTGCCTTTTAATCGAATTGTCCTACATTGAGCACAAGGGCATGTAATCATATGTGCACATATTCCTGTTGCTGGACCTCCCCACAGTGGAAGTGGCTAATTATCATACTTTACATTGGGAAAAACTCAGTATATGTTCAATACTACAAGTCTACAGTATCAGAATGTAACAACTACATGGTTGTTGTTTTTTCCTTCGTCTTTTATTAAATACTGATTAACCATGAAGACGTGTCCCCCTCTGCACTTGAATTTGAAGGCATATGTAGACAACAACTTCATCAGAAACGGTTCTAAGTGCCTTGTGCTCCCCCCATGAAATATTCTTTATCTTTATCCAAGACTGGAGAGACCGTTGCACATCATCATTGATCTATTTTGTCCTGGTCTGTTGTCATTTATATTTGGTTACATTTACAAGTGGAAGGAGGGAAGTAGAAGACCCGATTTCTTAAAAAAACATTATCTACAGTATAATGCACAGCGCTAACCCCTGAGGGCCTATTGACTTCTGACATTGATAGTCTGGCATTATAATTTATCTGCCTTTGGTTTACTGTGAAGTGGGTAAGAATGTTTTAATGCTAGGCTAGCAGATACTGTTGAGTTGCGCTAGCCTAGCACCAGCAAACTCTGCAACTGGAAGGACTGGATGAAAAGTGTTAAACTCTCTCCAGTGAACAAAAACACACAGGCTAACTTGGAAGTAACGGCTTTTGTCCAAAATTCTGAACCACCCCTTTAAGCTACAGAGGCTGGCTCTTCCATGTCAAGCGGGAAATCTTATCAAAGAGGAAGCAATTTTCAGAAGTCCCTCTGTTGCTTTTGATTTCCTCTTTTTTAGCAACTAAGGGCACAGGATGCTAAATGTATATTGCAGGAGCAGAAGTCAACTGCCTGAGAGGAGGAATACAGCAGTGTAAATATTTCATCTTCCGGTCAAGGTCCTGCTATAAAGCTATCAATTAACCCAGCACTGCATGATATCCATTTGCGGCAGAGGGAAATCTTGGGGGATTCTCTACCCCTGTGACAAGATGAAAGGAGCTGTGATGAATTTGACCCAAAACTTAAGTATCGCCTGATGTCAGAGTTGAAATGTCTCATTTTCACGGGCTTGCATCTCTCCACAGTCCACCTCTGCTTTTCATTGCTGTCACACTCAAGCTCTCAGTGTAAAACATTCAGCCATCGCGATATAGTTGTAGTTTTTGTAGCAATATTTGTCCTGATTGAATTGTGGTTGCACCTTGCTCATCGTATTGCAACCCCTTGGTCATCTTTGACTGTCGGACCACCTTTTTATTTTTGTTATCGCTGTCTGTCGAAGTACCTGTCCTAGTCTGTTGGTGTTCATACACAAATCCACACAAGCACTCTATCTTGCCAGCAACATATTTCAGAAGTGTTTTCCCATCGCACGCACAGAAATGCACATGCCCATACAAAGAGTATTGTCTGTTGTCGGTAACTGATCCTCTGTGGACTCGGCAGACCTCCAGGCGCCAGCTCAGCCGACGACGCTGATGGGCGCTGTGGCAACCAGAAAGCACCACACAGCAGGAGAGGAGCAGGCCAGGAGCAGCACTCAGGGCGAGGCCACGGACAAACAGTGCACCACTAGTGAGTATTTCTTATCTTATCCAGAGCTTAAATGCTATACAACTTGCACAGGGCTGTTTAACCCTTGTGTTGTCTTTCCATCAAAATTGAAAATCAACACTTTTGTTGATGCTTTTTATCAATGTTTTCAACTTTTTCTTGTGTTTTTGTCCCTTTTTATAACCTTATTTATAGGAAATTATACGTAAGGTTTGAGTTAGAATAGCAGAAATTCAGAGTTATTTAGACTAAAATTAAAGGAATTGATGTTGATGGGTAATCACGGACAGGAATATGTCAACTTTCACTCAATATTATTTTAAAACCCCTTCAGTTTTTTTCCAAATAACTATTAAATTGAATAAGAACCCCCAAAATTAATGCAAGTAGAGATTTTGACTTGCCAAAGAGCGTTGTGTGAAATCAAACATGTTATTTTGGCAAGATAAAAAGAACATTGATATAGGAAAACGGGTCAATTTGACCTGAGGAAAACATGAGGGTTAATGAGAACTACAGAGTGATCAGGCATACATGTAATTAATTGTTTTGGTAGATACATTATCTAACCAATTTGCTTGTAAAATTGTGAAAAATGACTACATCCACTGAATAAGATTTTACTAATTTGTGTAGCTTTTGTGCACATACTGGTTATGTTTTCATATTTTTGAAAATGCAATGCAGTTGCAACACCGGCTCAGACAAATGCAGAAATAACGAAGTATTCTTTCACCTTTCTGTTTCTCGCACATACCCAAAACTTTGGCCCAACTTGTTGTTTTCGTGCCTCTGACGCGGCAGCGAGCAGCTGTGCTGTATTACACCAGTATACCAGATGTATGTGGTAGCACACACCTGCCTGCTCACACATACATACATTTCTCGGCAGTGGAGAAGCATCACAGTGAGTAACCCCATTAGCGAGGCAGCTCTCTCCTAACCACTCAAAACATGGCCACGCCACAGAGCAATTACATGCCCACCTGTGGTAAACGGCAGGTGCCTAAGGGCGAAGGGAGGGCCAGGTACAGGCAGGGGGCAGACTAATGAGGCTGCTTCTTGAGCAAATCGGAGGTAAGCAGGTTTTACATGTAATCTGAAGAATGCCCTCTAGCTTCCATCTGGACCAAATAAGCGGAATGATTTGGGGTAAAAGAGGCACCCTTAACAGTCTTCGTGAAGTCTAGAGAGTCTACATAAGACATAACAAGACTGTGAATCATATGTGGCGTAAAGCATGACATATGATATCCTAAAAATGAAAATAAGAATAAGCAAACTTGTCTGTGCAAATCACATTTCATGACTTAATGTGTCTGTCTGACACAGCTTCATCTCACTTTATGGCAAATATGTGACACAAAAGAATTTCTTGGCTAAAGCAATAAGCCTTAATAAATCGGAGGTCTGTTTGATGAAGCCACAGTTTAGATGGATATTTGTGTGTAGTACAACTGCCCAACACAAGGTGGTGCTTGTCTCTCATGACAGTATACCTGATGGAACCCCTGCTGTGTGGGTAAGCAATTCCTTCTCCCGGGGAGATGGTCCTCTCTTGAGAGATGAGGGCTGCTATTGGCCACCATTAATACTGTAAGACTCATGGGATGTTGAAGTCTTGCGCCCACTACAGTTTATCTTGTCCTACTAAGCCAGCAAAAAACAGGCAGGAAATATTTCATTGTTTCATTTTGCTCAAACATACTTCCAGTCCAGGTCAAACTAATGGAGCTTTAATTGAAGACTGCCACATCAGACTTGATACTGATTCATTTTTCAATACAGTTTACACACAGTTCAGTCTGATCCAGGGCAGTACATCACAGTCAATACATACAGACTATGCCATAGAACTGATCTCTGACACTCAAAACGGACGTCCAAAGAGCTAAAATTTGATTCATCATATGATATTGTACATTTAAAACTAACGCATTTCCATCATGCGTGTATATTATTACTGCATATAGGCTGCAACTTGCATAGATTTACCAATAGTGATTAATTTATTGCACATTAAACCTAATATAATGTCTAACTAATCGGCAACTTTCATTCACAAATCCGTAACGATGTAAAAATGCATAAATGCAAAGTAAGAGAAGGATGCTAATGTTAATCAATTAATAATAACTGTGTAATCCAGACATACCCTTCTTCCTTTTCTTGATTAAGAGTGACAGCCAACATAGACCTTATATGCTGCTTTTAGCTGCAGTTTTTTATCTACAAAGCCGAATGTCACAGATGCGGAGCACCAATTTAAAAGCGCTTAGTAGAGTCGTTATCAGCCTGCACCAGAGGCTTAATTAATTAGGCGAGCTCAGGTGATTAATTTGTGACATCGGCAGCCAGTTCTCACCTGGAGCACCTCAGCAAGGCAGCTATTAGGCTAATTGATCACAGATTCAGTTATGTCTGGGGATGTGACACAACATCAAAATGAAAGCGCGGTGCATCTGGTGGGAGAGATGCCTCCTCTGTGCCGATACTGAAGAAATAAACTGTTTTGTGAAAGTGCACCCGCTGCAGCCAGGTCATTCCTGGGTTGCTGGCGTTCCCTTCCTTTTCTGTGGAAGGTCAGGACACTTAAAGGTTAAAGTTATCCTAGATCATTACCTGCAGGGTGGAAACCTTTCTGGAGCTGTTTTGGTATCTGCAGTTCTACAGCTCTTTTATCTGGGCCACCTCTCCTCTCTCACCTTCCGTCCCTCTTTTCCCTTCGCCTAGAGCCGAGAATTGCCTGTGACATTCAGATACAACAGAGTGTGGTGACAGGGAGGAGAAGCGTTATTCGGGAACTGTGTTGAAAGTTATGCAAAAAGCTTTTTGAAGGCTAGGATATTTCTGAATCAGGTGTTAAAAGCAGTGGCTGTGGATAAGTTTGGGTGGTTGAGATCTAGATAGCTGTGGGCAGCTGCTTCTGTTGCCAGGTCAATCAGGGTTGCTGATCCCCCCCCCCCAACCTCCCCGGAGGAGCAGAAAACCCAATGCCCATTACCTGGCCTACAGCCCTTGGGTGGCTCGTAGTGCACTACCACAAGGATCTGGTCCGTGTGGCGTGCCTTCCGTTCATTCATAATTTAGTCCTGTGTTATTCTCATTCAGTCGGGACTGTTTTGCATGGGCTAAATGAGCTGTTTTTTTCTGTAATCGTCAAAAGACATGCTTAACTAAATATCAATCCCCGAGTATTCTCCCGCTTTCCAAAATGCCTGACTTAAGAAGTGGTGAGCTGCCTTTTCAGTTTATTAAAAACCTTTTCTCAGTTCGTCTTTTCAGCTTGTTTCACCAGTGTTTTTTCCTCTGCCAGTTGGAAGATGTCCTTATTCAACTGTTGTACTGTTTGTGGGTCAAAGGAATAACGATGAGCGCGTCACTCCATAGCATGCCCAAGGCAACCGCCACCAGGCTGCATTCATGCAGATGGAACACTGCTGCGTCTCGCCTCTCCCTTGCCTTTTATCTCACATCACAGTGAACTTACAGCTTATCTCCCCATTGCCAATGTCAGTCCATCACAAGACCTTGTTGTGATATTTAAAGTCATAATAAACACACCTGCTTCCTTTTACCTCAGGCTGAAGTAGTAGCAGCATCAAAGGATGGCCTGGATTTTTACTCTGGACAAAAGGGGAAAAACCGACACAGCCTATTAAGTGCTGTGATGTTCACAGTACACAAGGAAATAGGTTAATAGGAGGGCACCTTTTTTCATTTAAGAAACACAAAGCACTGTTGAAGACAATTCTGTTAACCATGCTTTTTGTCTTGGCCTCTTTTGTTTACGAGGACATTGGACCTACTAGACTCAATGAAGGGAGAAGTTTAACCTTGAAGCCAATTTGTTTTGCATGCAAGCTGTAGTCCATAATATATCATGTACACTTTGCAGGAGCTACAAACCTGTTGTTTCCATTGACGCTCATCTAAAGCTCAAAGTTTGACCCATTTCAGTAAATTTAGAGTTAAATGAAATGTGGACACATTGTTGGTTACTGTACAAGCTACTCTTTCAGTTCAAGGTATCTGTAAACTCCCTCATGTTACCTAATCGTGGTGTTTCTCCCTTATCTCACATTTTTGTTCCAAATCTGAAAATTGGAAAAGAAAATGTGATAATTAAATTGTGTCCTATAGTTGATTTGTTTCTTGTTTGCCAATTTGATTTAAGAAAAACAACCCGAGTTCTTAAAACTTCTTTTTCAAAATCTCTTTGCACTTATATATCGCATAATATTATATACATAATTTGATTCTTGAATAATTTATATCAGTCATCAAACATTGCACATTTCAGTCTACATTGATACAATAGTGTGCCAATGCTATATGGGGACTACAGATAATGAATGCCATCTTGTTCTGCAGATGATGAATTTATTTAGCTTCCTAAGGGATAAAATGGGAACACACTTGGTCAACAGCAGAATACAAAGCGTCTTGCCTGAAACTGAAATGGCGATGTTATTAGTAGTTATTAGAACTGGACATGAATTTCCCCAAGCTACCTCTTGGCTACTAGGTGAAAAACAATCTCGAGTCGCACACTCTGACACCCAGTGGCGCTCACGGATAAAATCCATGCAAAGCATGCAAAGCCCTGAGCGAATAAGCACTGAGCTTAAGCTGCCATTTTGTGGGCACAGATGCCTCTTGGATCATTGTAGCACCAAGCGTGAAATGAATGTAAAATCATCCACTATGCCTCTTGCTGCCATTTGTTTTAGGGTGCAGATGAGCTGACATGAGTTAAAGTGTCCCTGAAGATTCATTCTGTGTCTGTGGGTCTTTTCGCTCACAGCACATCACGGTCTATAGCTGCTGCGTGATGAGTGTACACAATTGACAAGGAAGGGTGGTAATCCTCACAATATGTAATTGTCGTTGTTTTTTTTGTGGAATGCAAAAAACTATGGTGTGTGTGTGTATATTATATCAATCGATTTACAATTTTGAATTGCATGAGTGTCCTAGTTAACTCATGATTATCCGCACATTTTTTTGATCTGTTAGAAATGAAATTCAAAAGGGATATTTTTCAAGTTTTTAATGCTGGTATATGGTGGTGCTACATAAGACTGACTACTCCGTTCTCAATTCACATGCAGTACATGCAAACAACTTTAGTCTTGTAGAGAGAACAGTCTGGAAGGGCTTTGAATCTCCAGTTGCCATTAAAAAAAACAACAACGTTTTTACGTTTTCATTTTTTGTCAAGGAGCTTTGTTTCTGCTAGCCCTACACTCCCGTTCTTGGATCTGTTATAAGACCAACCCGCTCCCGTTCCTCCGTCTCGTCTCCCAGACTGGCCCTAGAACATGCGTGCAGTAATTGCACATTAAAAAATTTGTGTTGTTAAAGGAATTTGCGTTAACTCGTTATTAATGCCTTAATTCCAGCAGCCCTAAAATATATACAGTGTATATAATGGTAAACAGCTTACAATTTTGCTTGAGACCAATGAGCCTGGAGAGTTGCACTAGAATGATTGAGTGTTTCTGCTCATTGCCTTTCTGCATGAACAATAACTGCAAGCTGTGCTGCTTGAGGATTTTAGAAAGGTGATGGCAGAGGAGAAAGAAGAGAGAGAGTGAGTGAGGAATGCTTTGTAAAACTTAGCAGCCGTCATACAGTTTCTAAATGCCAACATTACTGTTGATTGACGGGTAAATCAAATGACCTCAAATGATACATTCATTGTTGTTGGGAGATTGTGTTTGGCTTTCTATGAATGTCTGTCCATCACAAATTTCATTCAGAGGCTTCCATGGGTGGTAAACAGGTTTGGATTTTCACAAATGATTGGCCATGCCAATGGAAGTGGATCTGGGGCTGTTCTCTCCATGATAACATAGTCTCTCTTTTTTCTTCTCCGTTTCTCTTAAACATTAAAGAGCAGCCCAACATCTCAGCATTAGGGCCTCCTGAGCTTCTACTCTCATTGTTTTTACCATAGTGCTGTCAATTTCAATAAACCTCAGAAGCGAGTAAACGCCAAGCAGCTTAATAGGGCGTATTCCCTTACTCTGCTTAGTTCTGATAAGTTGTAATTGACTGGAACAATTGCACAAACATGATGCGTTAGTGCTTGATTAGTTGAAATGACTTATGGATTTGTTTGTGAGATCCAAATTGTCTTTTGGACTCCTCATCAAATCCAGCTTGAGGGAAAGTGAACTGATATCTGTTTCTTATTACGATCCACGTATTTAAAACGTGGGCACCTTGTGTATTACCGTTGGTTGCAGTGGTGTTTTTTTGAAAATCTTGTTACTGGTTGTCTGATTTAAAATATATTTCACTGCTAAAGGAGGCAACCTTAAGCACCAATCTCGTTTTTGTCTGTGGGAATTTTGTGTATTGATGGTTTAGAAATCCCCACTGACAAGTTTTTGTTCTTTGGTTTTGATTGTCATTGGTTCCGATTCATCCTCTTTCCAAGAATAATGGATAAACTAATGTCTATAGGTTCTGTGGTGGCGAATAACTTTCTTAAACACAAACTCAACCAACCATGCCCCAGACTCTGGGGACTCTGGGTAATAGATGGCCACATTAAGGGGCATGAGTCACATTAGACCACCATAAGAATAGGGATGTGCGCGCTGACTCGTTTTTTTAATTACATCAAATTACTCTTAGAATTGCACTTATCCAGCCTAATCACCACATCTCTATTAAATCCAGAGATGAGATGCATATTCAAAAGTGCTCTTTCTCGGCTAACCGCTCATTATGACTTGTCATGAAAGTCCAGGGCAGTTATGTAACTCATTAGCTCATTGGTGTGAAGTCAGACCTGTGAATGGTTCATTGTTGTATATCAGACTCTTATCTTAATCTGTGGCATGTTTGTTAATAGTCCATGTTCATTCAATTTCAGAAAAAGCTTTTAATTGTTTCATGAGGCAGTTCTGCTCTTTGTTTTTGTGCCGTCATCCTGCCATTCTGGGGTCTGTCAGTGACAAGTGGCTGTAAATTCTCTCTCAGACCTTTCCAGTGACTTTCAGTTAAGCTTTACTCTCAAAACAATGTAAATCATTCCACCATTTAGGTTTGATAAACTGCATTTATTTATATATATTCGCAGTGGCACCTTACAAATGCTGTGTAATCCAATGATACCACAAGCTGCATCATCAAATTAACATACAGTTAAATTCAATTGCCATCACTTTGGTGATCTTAAAAACTAAGATTTATTGCACAGCTTTTCTATTAGATTGTATCACATTATAAGCTTTCCGGCCACTAGAGACCATCACTGTTGCCCAGTAAATGTAGAGTATTACGTATGGCTCAAACTACTAAAGGTTATTGTTTACATTTTTCTTTTTAGTTGATTCACTTTGGAATTCCTTATTAAATTTAGTGTTTGTATGTTATCACATTTGTGGTAAATTGGTTTGAAGTTATGAAAAAGTTTTGAAATGTAATTGTAAAATACAGTACGTGTCTGAAGACTGGATATATTACTTCCCTTGCCTCAGAAAATCTCCCAAAGGCACAGTCACCAACTTAAAAGGAAAGAGATTGTTCATCCATACAATAGGAATCTGAGTACAGATAAACCCTTATCTTTACATTTTAATTATACCAATACATGTTAATCAAAATCATCTTAATATATGCTATATTTTGTATAGGCTGTATCGGTGACATTACAAACTGCTACAAGCTGTTGAACAATGTCATACCTTTTATCCATACGTTGTCCAATCTTATTGTCTTTTAATGTTTAATGGTTGAAAAAAAACTATGAATTTTATTTAGCTACAGCCATACATTATCCTTCCTCATCAGATAGTTTTTATTGCAGAACAAAATCAAACCAGGAACAAGAAAGGAACCTTCACAGCTGCCGGTGAGGTATAAATGCATAGGAAGCACCAGCAGCGCAAAAGGCAGTTAGAATTCAGCAACTCTGTTTGACACCATCCACTTGGTAATTATAATGCAAAGACCAGCTGCCTAAACTAAACGAACTAACTTTATTTCAGCTAGACAGCTGATATAATGCATAAGAAAAATTTTCAATTGAGAATAAATGTTAATATAGGTTTTTTGTATTTGGGTGTCTGGCTCTGTTTTGAGCACTGCCAGCAAAATTGTTGAATCAGCCAAAGCAAGAGATGGAAGCAATCAATAATAGCCCCTTAACATCTCAAAGTGCAACACCTACTACACAACGGGACCGTTTGAGCTAGGATTAGCCTTTTGTCTAGACACTGTCTGGGTAAATTGCCATTAGAGAGCCCACCATACAACCAAACCTATATTCAACTTTTTTTCCTAAGGAGAATCAAACCATGTCAGCTGTTACACTTATACTCAAAACCATTGTGTGTGAAATAGGGAGAAGCTAATATTGAGCTTTTTTAAAAATCTTTTTAAAGATTATTTTTTGGGGCTTTTACCTTTTTCAATGTATGAACAATGAATAGACAGGGAAGGGGGAGAGAGAGAATGACAAGCAGCAAAGGGCCGCAGGTCCGATTCGAACCAGGGCCGCTGCGGGACTCAACCAACATGGGTCGAACGCTTTTACTGGGTGAGCTAGATAATAAGTTAATTCAGGATCCAAGGCAGGCCCTCCTTTTCAGTCCTTGTCTGTGAGTGCTGCAGTGATGTGCAATCCCTGTTCATAATAGCAGAAGCCCATTGTCGCAACTCATGAATTTGACTTTTAAAAACATGTAGTAGTAGCAAAGGTCCTGTCAAAGTTAGATTAGTGATTAAAGACTCTTCAGCAGGCTGATCACACCTTGATTGTGTAAGGATTTGGAAGCAGATGTTTGTTTAAGCATTACCACCGAGGAGCAGATGAACATTTTGGCACCGAATGTTGAAATTTGGGGCATGGAAGATGTGGAACAAAACGGTTCGGTTTGAGAAAATACTGTCCTTACTAGTAATTTAAAACATTGTGACCTCATTCATGGGACTGTAGAGATTTTGATTTAATTTGCCACCATATAAAAAGTAAATGAATCTTAAAACTGATCCATTAAGATTAGGTGTCTATGTAGAGCAAAAAATCCCTGTGTAAAAAAGTCCTATTATGGTTTTGACGACCTGACTTCCTTAACGGACTCACGGGGTATCTAATTCAAATCTAATCAGTTTGGCAAGCGTAAGCGTTCTGACAAAGTACTCGTTCACAGATCATGATCAGACGGTCAGTGGAGTGTGTTATGTTTCATCCAGGAGTAGTCAAACTCGTATGATCCCATTTAGGACCTCCTGTTGTTTATATTTACACAGGTTGATAATAAGTTGTTCTTAGTTGGTTGTAGGAAGGATAGGGGATGCAGTGTAGTTTTGGTGAAGATATATTTATCCATCTTGTGGACTAACACTGATCTGAAGTTCCTATAGTGAAAGTATGCAGTTTTTAACATCAGTGGCTACATTACATTTATTTAGCTTGACACTTTTTATTCCAAAGCGACACTACACTAGCCATGATAAGTAATGCCAATAGCCATGTGGGTACAAGCCCAAAAAAGTGCAAGAATCATCAAATAAGCTTTACGGCTTCCAGTGCTACATTTAGAGGCAATAACAATGGAAATTTATTTTAAGGGCAGTCTGAACAGATGGTTTTTCAGTCTGCGGCGGAAGATGGGTGGAGTGTCTGCTATCTTCGACGCTCTACTTCTGGGATTGCTCTGTTGCTGCCGGAAAATCCGCCGGATTTCACTCATTTAGGCCGGGTATCAGTTGCCTTGGGCTTCCTTTTGTGTTGCATTTTAAACTCGATGAGGAATATGGTTAACCTTTTCTCAGATCTCTGCAGGGTAAATCCAGACAGCTAGCTAGACTGTCTGTCTAATCTGAGTTTTCCGTTGCACGACTAAACTTTTAAATGTAAACCTGTTCCACTAAAACAAGTTCCTTTCAAGCCTATTTTGCAGCAGCACCATGTCTTTCCTCTGGTGCTTAGCACCGCCCAAGATGATTGTGATTGGTTTAAAGCGATGCCAATAAACCAGAGCATGTTTTCCTCCCATTCCCGAATTATGTGGAGCAGCCAGATTCTCCTCCAGCGCGCTTTGGAGCAGGGTCTGGCGAGATTGCCAACAGGGGGCTCATTCCACCATTGTGGAGCCAGGACGGACAAACAGTTGTGATTTTGTTGAGCCGTAGCTGGGCCTCCTTTATAGTGAGGGGGTAGCAATTAGCAATAGACAATTAGCAATAGTAGAGCCTAATGGACGGGCTGGGTTATACCGTTTGATCATGTCCTGGATGTGAGATGGAGCCAATCACAGCATGGTAGGCAAGTACCAGTGGCTAGCTGTTAGACATTGCTATTCTCCTTGGTGGGTGCTTTCTACGTGTATGCTGTCCTCCACGCGGGGTGTGACAACTCAAACATCAGTCAAATGAGCCAACCAGTGCACATCTCTTTACCTCATCACTCCTGCCTCTAACCCTTCCCGCAAATGCATGTTTTTGCTGTGGGCAACAGACCTTTCCCCCAGAAGGCTTTCAAACCCTGCTTTGTATGTATGTGTGTGCGTAGGCTGACATCTTCAACAGTACTTGGAGCTGCTGGTGCATTAGGGCATATCTGTCTATTGAGAAGAGGGCACCACAGGCACCATCATCCCACTGGCCATTTTCTGAGTAGCAGAGAGGAAAAGGACAGAATAAGATAGATGCTATGACTAAATTATATCTTTAACTCCTCCACTTTGTGACCTTGTTTCCTCGTCTTTGTAATGATATTGATATACAGTCAGCCCATAGTGACCTCAGAGTAGTCTGACAACTCAGAGCTGTGTGAAATGGCTCCAGTTAAAAACAAGATTTCTGTACCTGTATACATGTTGTTAAGCAGAGTGGCAGAAATATGTAATCTGCAAATTGTTGATTTCATCTATCTATTAAAGGTCATTGGTCTTTGTTAAGGCTTTTAACTCAGGTTTCCATTGTGAAACTTTAATGCGGACACTGGTCTTACGTAAAACTTGCATAAAGAGATTTAAAGTGCATGTGGGAACACATTATTTAATAGAATTATGACTTAATGGAATCACTCTTGTATGGTTTGAGTGGACATTTTCTCCTTTTGATTTTAATATCCATGTCTGTTGTCCATCAAAACCTTTAGTTAGCCAGATTCTACAACTTGTGGACTCATTCAGTCTGTAACTGGTCCCACACAAAAACATGGTCATACACTGGATATTGTTTTATCATTAGGTTTTAAATATTGAGCTGGATGTTGCTAGTCTATCTGACCTTAAACCTGTGATTTTTAATGCATCACTTTCTAATCCATTAGCTAAATCTTGCATGCAAGATCGCTACATCCGAGCAGTGAATATGCCCACTGCTAGGCAATTTTGTGATACTTTCATAGCTTTAGCTTGCACTAAATCATGCTATTGCACTCCGTGCTGCTACATTTGAAATCACAGAAATTGTTTTTTTTCTCAACAAGGTTGAGTAAGTAGATCATGACTCTTCTAAATCAATCCTATGCCCTGCTTCTCTGATTTGTTTTGTGCCTGTGACCCCGTCAGCACTGGTGGATATTTTATCACACATGAAACCTACCTATTCATCTTCACATATTGTCCCCTCATCTTTTGAAAGAGGTAATTGATACTATCGGTCCCAGCCTCTTGTATATAATAAAAGCTCTCTTATGAATGGCACAGTTCCATCTACCTTTCAACATGCTGTGGTTCAGCCTGTAATTAAAAGAAACAAAAAACAACCTTAACCCTCCTCATTGTAAAAGCATTAGTCCTATTTCTACTTTCTTTTACTGTAGAAGATTTTGGAGAAACATTAGTTCTGCATTTGATACTGTTGATCATCATCTTGGATGAAAACAAAGGGACATCGGGCCCTGAGACTCTGGGACAAACTTCCCATTCATATTAGGTCCTCCTCTACTGCTGCTGCTGATATTTAAGTCTCGTCTTAAAATACGTTTTTATTTGGTGTATGATTTAGTTTAGGGAAATTGATATGGAATTGTGTTTGTATGATCATTATTTTTATTGTCTTCCTTTGTGAACATAACTTAACTTTGTACAGCACTCTGTTCAGCCTAGTTTGGTTTTAAATGTGCTCTATAAAAGAAATTACTTGTAAGTACTACTTTGGGGTCTCATCTTTAAAAGGCAAGAATTCAAGATAATTAGTTTAACCAGGATATTGCATAGCTTGCATAGTTTTTTCATTCTTTCTTTTTTTTAACCCCTAATAATTTCCTACATGGTAAATGCCTGATGTCTTTTAAGGGTAGATAACTTGTTATTGAGCTTTTGAGGGGCTGGTAGGCAGATTATTGTTACCTTTTGGACAGAGCTAAGCTAGCGATTTACTCCGCTTATTTATGCTAAGCTACGCTAAACATTTAATAGCTCTAGCTTCGTTTTTAGCGTACAGATTTTAAACAGGTGGTGTTGCTCTTCTCATTTGAGTCAAGAAAAGGAACACATGTAATTCTCCAAATGTCAAACTATTTTACCTTGAAAGCAGCTGGGTGGTGTGGCTGTCTGGGCCTTTATGTGAATGAAAGGGAGCGAAATGGAGGGAAATGGGAAGGGAGCAAAACAGCAATTGAGGCAAGTGACTGATCTCTTTCATTTCAGGAAGCAAGGATGGGATCATTTATTGATCTAGGCATTTCATTAAGTGTCAGTGTGAAGTGTCACATTAGGTGACAAACAGCTGTCTTCCTTCCATGACCTAGAGACCCTAAGGCCCCTGTGTTACCATGGCAGCCTTTCTGTCTCTCTGTCTCCTCCAGTGTTTCCCATGCTGTTTGCTTTTCACCCACTATGTCTTACTCTATAATTAAAACTTCCAAAACAAATGTGGTACGTGCTATTGCTCAGTTGCATTTGGGTTGCATTGATTCTTACCAAACAGACCTTCCCCCCTTAGCTGAAAAGAAGTTATTTGAAATTCAGCTAAGCTTGATGCTGTACGGATAAATAAAATTTTTTATTATCGCCACCCATGCTTACAATTGTATATGTAAAATATCTTTGTGGGCTAGCTCAATGAAGCAAAGGCATCACATAAAAAAACATTAAATATGTTAACTTTACCATTTAAAAGTGTACTTCTCTCGACCTTTTTATTTTGAGCGTTTCCCCGAGTGGTTATTAGGTTATTTTTTTTCTGTACATATTTCTAAAGACAAAATTTTAATTATTCATTTAGTTGAAGTGATTAGGAACCATTGAATTGGTATTTGTTCAGCAGTCACGGCAGGGGATATACAGCTTTTTGTGCGGTGTTAATTACAGCTCAGTGGAATTATTCAGATAGAAGAAAAAATGGCTGAAATCCCCAGGGAGGGATAGAGCTGGAGAAATATAGTTTTCAAGAATAAGCTGGTATTGCTTATGCTAAGAACAGCAACACCAAAGCAGAATCGGAATTTAGATTATTTACATGTATTACAGTTTCATTCTGCCTTGTTCACAAAAGAGCTGCACAACATATTTTTATATTTCCATCATGGTATCAACCGCTGTAAAAGGCTGTGACATGTTGCAAGAGACACTGCTTTTTTGTGATAGTTGAAAGGAAATATCAGCAGAAAACAGCACTTTAAAATGTAATGTCGTTCTTTTTTAAGTGGTGCCTTTTATATTCAGTGTTGGAAATGATTTCCATTCATTTGTTTTTTATTTCCACAACACTTTGTTGTATTTTTTTGAAAAATACTGAAAGCAGCGGAAACACAGAACTGAGTACGTTTTTAATGTTTTTATATTTATATCATTATTGCATATTTTCCTAATATTGTGCAGACCTATTGTTCACAAACCTTTTATTTCTGCCTTCATTTCTTTAATAGACAAGTGTGTGTGTGAAAAAGATGCAAACCCTTTTTGGAAGTCTGACTGATGCTGGTAAGCTTTGGCAGATTAATGTCAAGTGATGAAATTTGTATATCAACGCTTTTGATGTCCTAACTAAATCACTATTGCAACCATTGCTACTAACTTTGGTCAGGTGTGGGATAAAACAATATTTTGTCAACGGTGTACATTTTGATTCTACTTATTAGTCTGTCAGTAACTCGTTTTCGTTTGGCAAGAAAAGATTTAAAGACTGTTCTGTTTCAACTATACAATCTGCTTTGACATGCCAAAAGACAATAACTTCAGTTCTTTATAACTACTGCACTTTTTTTTTTAACAAAGAAAGCTTCCTAGTTTGAGGAAAATCTTAAAGGAGAGTGAGTTTGTTTCTTTCAAGATTGCGACTCCCAACTTTAAGCTCCTCCCCAGTAGCAGGTGATTAGAGCTGCAGATCAATACTTCATTAATTGTACAAGATTGAGGCCCAACTCAAGTCGATACCAATGAACCCGAATGGCAAAAAAAAAAAAAAGTTGTATGCCGGGCTGTGTCTGTGTGACCATGAACACAGTGGGTCTGCATGTAAGTAACTGCACATGCACGCTTTCTTTGTATGTGTGCATGAGCACGCACAAAGCCTATCACTTACAGTGTGCACAAATCCTATCAGTTACAGTATGTGGAAATCCTATCGGTACAGTGACTTCGGAGGGCAGCAGATCAGCAATTTGACCATAAGTGTTTAATTAGTTTGTGACCAGGGCCTCCTCAGCGTTTTATTTACTGTGCTTGATGGGGCGGTAATTGCTTCTTAGTAGCCTGCAGTACACCTGCATAGATGTTGTTTCGCCTCTCATTTATTTAGGTTTTTCTTTCATTT
Organism: Etheostoma cragini; assembly: GCF_013103735.1. Taxonomy (NCBI): domain Eukaryota; kingdom Metazoa; phylum Chordata; class Actinopteri; order Perciformes; family Percidae; genus Etheostoma; species Etheostoma cragini. The sequence continues at coordinate 20,764,648 of NC_048424.1, forward strand.
TTTTTTGTTGCACCACACTAATCTATTCATTTCTATTATTCAATGAGACATAGAATTATAGAATCTCCAGTAATTTAACTGCCAAACAGCAATGAAACAATCAAATATTAAACATTAGTGTCAATAATAGTTTTAAACCCCTATTTGCCAACCAACTTTTACCTTAATTCCATTCCAATGCATGCAGACATTGCCATAATAACTTCCTCATATCTCACAAAAATGTTTCTCACTCCAATGTCAGTCATCTTGTAAGCCTACCTATACTTCAGCTTCTAGTCTAAGCTGAGATAAAGAGCCCTCATCATGTGACTAATGTGAATCTCAAATCAATTGCACGCTGCTGCTGCTATGCACACAAATCCCAAATGGGTATTACACGTGAACACACACAAAGCCTAATTGTGTATTCACATTTTTCTCTTGTGTTCCTTTGGTCCACGTTCCTCACATCATCATTCACATCAAGAGTGATAATCCAAATGTTAAACATTTATCAGGATCATTTTAGACATACACTGTGCAGTAAATGTTTAGGCTTTATGCTTTTTGTTTATATACAATGTGTCCATGTTTAGGTTCTAAAGTCCAATGTACACAACTGCAGCATTGCCACCTCGGCCAAATGCCCATTTTAAGATGTGGGCTGCCACTGAGGAAATGGAGGTCTGAGATCAGATTTCCAACAACACCGTGTGTTCGCCAATAGAATTGGGGCGGGTCCCAATGAGATGATTACATTTCAGTTAAGTGTAGTGTGTGTCTGTATGGTTTGGTGGACATATGGGAAGGTTGATGCCTTCCATTTTGATTATAACTTTTACTGCATGCTCTGGGCCTGTAGGAGTTTTCGGTTTGGTACCCAGTTGCCTGGCTACCATTAAAGACTTTAGGACGTTACAGGTCCTGTCCAAGAAACGGTCCGTCAATTAACTGTAAAATAGCGTTTTTTTGTTTTTGTACGGATTAAACAAATTAGATGTTATCTTTTCAGGTGCTTGCATGTGGATTTTGTTATCCTTCCAAGAGTTGGATGAGATTGATGGGGGGGGGGGCATCAATGATCTCATCTCACTCTTGGCATTAGAGCAAAGTTAATTTCTCAATAATGCTGGCCCGTAAAAGGTTAGTCAGTCCACATTTTACATAATTTAGACAAAGTGAACTAATTAAGAATTCAAACAGTAACAGAATTAAGTTAATTTGGGGTATATACAGTAAGTATGAATAAGTACTGTTGATAGAGCGAGCCCACATCATACCAATTTATCTGAGATGAACACACTTGCCTTTATGCACGGTGTGTCTGGGGAACATATAAAGTATCAAACAGCCTACGCTATAATGCTATGGGCATGGGGTGCTTCAACATTTTCTTGGTGAGCCAGCACAATAGAATACGAGAAACATTGTAGAAAACAGCATAGAAAAGTATTTGGATTATATTGACAAGGCTTTGTGGCTTTTATTGATTCAACGGTGCCATCTAAACGGTGGATCTCTCTGACCAAGGAAAAACTTAACATGCGCATACTTAACATAAGTTAACATAATGCAACTTAACATAAGGGGTCAGCAGAAAATTAGCAGCCATGCTTCCTATTTTTTTTATTTTCAGAATAACCATGCTGACATTTGCCTTTACTTGGCTGTTTTTTATTTAAAAAAAACAACCCACTATATTAAAAAACAAATGTAAAACTTGCAGCAGTAGAGCATTATTCTTTTTACTGAATTTGAAAAGAGCCAAGCTGTGACTAATCGCTGGAGATGGCAAAGAGACAGTTCTAAATGATTTATTAATTCTGATGGTTGAATTAAAAAACGGTTTGTCAGAACTTAACATTCTGATTAGATGACAAACGCGCACACACACACACACACACACACACACACACACACACACACACACACACACACACACACACACACACACTAAACCAGCATTCAGAAAAATCCAAGATGCCTTTTTTACATATTTATGTTAGATCTATGTGGGAAGCCGGTAGTCCTTTTCTGTGATGCACTGTTATTTTCATAGCGCTGTCTATTAGTCCCAGAGCGTGATGATGTATGTAGCCTAAGCAATGCTTGAACACTCAGCATCTTGTCAAAAAAGAGCATAGTGGAAAAAACTTCCAGGCAACCATTCAGCACATACAATAAGTACTCTTTTGAAATGTCCTCGTAAGTGGACTTGATAAGATATAGTACCCAAACATAGCCACTTCATAAGCTGTGTTACAATATTTGTACAGCATTAGTTGTCATACTACCAAGTGTGTACTCCAGTCCCCTCTGGGTTGTCTGGTGTGCGCTTTTATGGCTGAAAGGAAATGTGTGACTCGTCATTAAGAGGGTCCCTAGTGAACACCATTGCCCAAAAAAAAGAGGGGCGTCCGGGAACCCATCAGCAAGCACTGGTTGACTAATTATCCCCTTTTTTGTAGTGTTTTTGAAAGGAGACAAGATTATAACTTTCAGTTGGTGTGTGTTTTTTTCCCTTGCTGTTCCCTTCCTCAGAACAAGTAGTTAACATAAGGTTTCATTTTCTACCGTCCTCTGATGTACGCACAGTGTGCATAATCACATCTCTAGAGTGGAAAGATGATCCATGGTTAAAAGCTCTGAGGGGAGAGGAGATTTGACAGACAACAAGCCGGCATATCATGATTTCTTGTCAGTGATTGCCTGTTCACATCTTTGTGGGGAATGTATTGCAGATTAAACATTGGCGAGACCTTCTGCAGTAGTATAAAAAACACTTTGCTCAAAGCATATGCGCATATGTAGTTATACTATACAGTGTGATCTCTGTTAATTAATATAATGCAGTCCTGTCTATTAAGTCCTTTGAGAACCATGCTGACACGTTGTTGATTCTGCACAATATTCCACTTTTGCAGATTTAGAAAGCTGTCTGATGTGACTCAATGGCTGATTTCAAACTGTAAAGGCTTTTTGGTGCCAAGACCCCAAAGGATTGTTTGGGGTTAGGGTGTGGTCACTGGCAGGTCATGGTAATGCCACTCATTGTGGGTTTCAAACGCTTACGTTCCTAGGAAACTGACTTGATCGGGTCCCTATGTGTTTGCTCTTTCTCACTCTCGTTCTGTGTCTGCTCTTCTCTCTGACTTTGTTGCCGTGGTCTGTATCTCAGTCTGCTTGGGAAAAGTAGTAAATAAAGGCAAATGCTTCACTGCAGTTTCACTGCATTAAGCATTCTTGCTTGCTGTGACACTCTTACTGCACTCTGAGAGCAGGCTTCTGTTTTCAGCTTCCTCTTAAAACTGAAAGCACCATCTGTTGTCATTAGTGTCCAACATCCAGGATGTAGCAGGGCTGCTGTCTCTGCCTTACTGTCTCTTGCAATCATTGTCACCTATTTCCTCTTGGAGGAGGACCAAATGTCCAGATTTAAATACAGTCAAATTGCAAGCTACGCTTTGATACCACACAAGAAAATGCATCTGGGTTTTTCTACTCTGCAAAGAACAAAAAACTTTCTAATGACATGTTAAACAATGCAATGTCTTGTCTCATCCTCGTATGCTTATCTTTAGAGACCTAGAACAGCATCTTGAAACAGAGAAATGTTTGGACAGATATACATGTCCAATCGTCTACTCAAATTGTTTGTTTTTTGTTTTGCCATGAATTGGATCTACATTTTGTCCCTTTCCTTTTTCTTTTTTTTTTAAAGAGTGTTACATCTTGTTGATGGGAAACACCTGCTTGAAAAACAGTATTTTTGTAGTTTTGTTTCATTTACAAATGTGTTGTGTTGTGCTTGATTAAATGAATTAAGCTAGTCTCTTTCTCTCCCTTTTTTTTGTCATAGATCACATAAAGCGAAAGATGCGCCGGCGACCATCTTGGGGGCGGGGCATCATCCGTAAGAAGAAGATCTACAGGAAGGAAATGGAAGAGGAGGAGGACGAGGAGGAGGCAGAGGTGGAAGCTGCAAGGCCCAGTGACTCATGCGTGACACAGGATGAAGAATCATCATCTTGTGAAACCATGGGTCTCCAGCCCAATGGCCACCTTCCCCACGTCCCCTCCACAGAGGAGGAGAGCTCTAACGAGCCCCCTGTTGCAGCTCCAGCTGAACCTCCAGATGCCAGTAAAGCCCAAAAAGAGCCGACACCTAAGGATGAGGAGCCCACAGCCAAAGAGGCAGAGCCTGAGAACACAGAGAAATGCAATGCACTGTTTTGGCTTGATGGCAGTACTCAGCCCATGGCTGACGGGGACGGCCAGACCAGGCAGGCTGACTTCCAGCCTTTGATTGAAACGTCCGAGTCTTTAGATGCTGAGGTCCAGCCGAAGCACACAGATGGTCTCCTAGTATCACAAGCGGACTGTGTGAATGGAAATGCATCAATGGACAGCCTGGATTCGCAGAGCCTCAAAAGCATCAGTGAGGCTGAGAAAAGGACTCCCCAGAGTCTAGCTGAAAGCTCTAATGGACCAGAACAGGAAGAGCACACGGACAAAAATGAGAGCAATCAAACTCAGGAGCCCCCTCCCCAGGATGGCAGGGCAGCAACAGAAAATGTTGAGGAAGATCAAGATTTAGAAGGTACAAAGCTAGAGTTTTCTGTAATCCATCTTGAATAGCACAATTAGAATGTACAACTTTTTTTCCTCCCTCTATCTAAGTTTGGTTCACAGGTAAACTTTCAGAGCCCATCTGACACTTTGACAAATATTTGGACAAGCGTTTAACCAGCTAGATGTTTTTTTAGTTTTGGTTTTTTTAATAGTTGATGCTCTGACTGAGTTTGAACTAAGCTAAATGTTTGATTGAGAAGAGAGAGTGCAAGTTCTCAGCTACTTTTTGGGTCTTATTATTTCACTTGCTAAGTTGATCTTCACAGCATATATGCAATTAAGCAAGCTAACAAATCTGCAAATTTCTACACATCCAGTGAGTGCTTTGTCCACCACTTAATTATGACAATAAATTACTTCTTTGATTATCACCCAGCTTCTCTGATTTGCACTTCTTAGAGAAAACATGAGTAATGCAACATAAGTCATGCACAAGATAAAAATGCTATCCGCTGGCTAAAAATATCTATTTCATGCAGTAACTCCAGGGGCTTGGAATTATGTGTATCCTTGTAGACTTTGCAGACCTTTGTACCTTTGCCAAAAACAAATCTCCTTCGCCATGAGCCATTGTGCCTTTCTATGTTGTGTAGTATTTGAGTCAGAGATACGCCATTAAGTTGTGTTTGATTAGGTGCCTGTAGTTTTGCTGTGATGGGTAAGGATGGAGGCCAGCTGGAAAGCGGAACGGACAACTCTGGTACTCCGTCCGCACTGTCATTCCAAGCTGAGCCAGGCCTTTTGTTTCCATCAAAGCGTTTCTCGAGCACGGTTATAAATGGACAGGAAAGAGGCCAGATGTGAAATACTGTGCCCTCAGTAGCTGCAAGTAGCTTAAAATAGATTTTCTTCACGTACTGTAGTATGGCATTAGTCTTTCAGTCACGCTTGTTGGGATTTATATTCCTTGAAATCCAGTTTGTGCTATTCGGTGGTTCATGACCACCAAAGGCGTTTTCAAATTTAGCTCATCCGCTTATTCTGTGTTGTTTTTGATTGCTATCACTCTGTATTCATTCTTTATAACCCTACATTTTTAACCCTGCTAACATCAATAATCCATTTGTCTGTTCATAGGGGGTTCCACAGCCAAGACATGCAAGGTGAGCCTGTCAGAGCAGCTGAAGGGATCTGCTGAATGTACAGAGGAAGAGCCGCAACCTCCCCATCCTCTCTTGGTGGTTGACCACCAGCGGCTTTCGGTAAATAGTTTTTTATAAATCAGTTATTGTGCCTGTTGGAGGTGTACCTGTACGGGAAATTCTCGGTCTAAAGCTATTGTGGTTTGGGGGTCATGGTTTGTAATGTTTTCAGTCCAGTGAGGCAACTAAAGTAAGCATAGGCGTAAAAAATAAAGTTAATCAAGGCTGAATTGCATTTAGCTGCTTCAGTGTCAGGGGAATAGTTTATGCCGGTTCACTGTCACACAGTTTGGCTTACAGGGACACTTAAATAGAATGGAGCCATCATTAAATTTATTTGTAACATCTGTGTCTTTCATACTAGGACAAGTGATTGTTAGAAATAAATTGTAAAGTACAGTGAGCTCTCAAAGTTATTTAAGTCATCCATAAAAAAATAATATTGTTGCATTCAAGAAAAGCAGCATTTCAAAGTGGAACCCCTTTTTCTAATATGTCACTGCCTCGCATCAATTTAGTGTGTGTGTGTGTATATATAGTATATATTAAGAGTGTATTTGAATATTAAATTACTTATTTATTTGTTCATTCAAAATGAACCCCTTTGTCTCATGGCACGACTGTGTGATGGCAATTTATGCGGTATACAAATTCCTTCTCAAATGGTGTTTGTTTTAGACATAGAGATTTTCGACATGATTGTTGTTCATCTGTTCACTGTGTTGTCAGTGTTTTTAAGTTACGGCATGTGTTGACATGGTCAGCATTTTTAATTTTAAAATGCACCAGAAATCTGCATCAAAACTTGACGACACTGGCCGCAGGGGACCGCATTCAGTGTTTGGTTAGAAAAATCATCCTAGCCCCTTTTTAAAGTTAAAATATCTATCGAACCTCTTACAACTCACCAAGATTTCAGCCCTTTTGAAAACCCAGGCGCGTGTCCCATCACCATCTTGCTTGATTCTACACGCTGATCATTCTAATTCAGACCATGAACGATGTAACAGCTGTGGTGATTTGTCATTGTGCACTGGCTGGGGAATGTAGATTTAACAGGTACTGTGATCTTTATCAAAGCAGGAAGATGTTCTCATTCTTAAGAGGAAACATGGTCACACAAAATGTCCACGGTCATTCATTAGGATCCTTATCCCTTTATATTTCAGTTAGATATTGGTGTGGATGTGTAAGACTTAACGAACATCGCGGGAAATTCTAAAAATATTTAAATTGAATAATTAAGCAAAACGAATTAAATAGCTGTAGACAATCTTGAAGACCCAGAAGTTAGTGTAGCCAAATATTATTACATATTTACTTTTGATTTTTTTGTATGTGAAGTACTAAGGCTATACAGAGATGGTAAAATAAGAAGATGCTGAAATATAGACTTATTGGTTTCAACAGAGCCAGCTGTGGCAAACTGTCACATTTGCAACTGACTAATTAGACTGTGATTATGGAAAAGTGGAGCTATAATCTAAAAATGTTACCAATATGCTTTTGATTTTTTTGTGTTATTTAAGTTCATACTGGTGCTTGTTTGAATGTTGTTTGCAGCATGGGTGAAAAGTGTTTTGAGTGTTTTCTCCTCCCTTCTGTAAAAGGAACGTCTGTTATTCATTTCTATATTCTAGGTTGCTCACTTATTGCTTCTTATGGACTATTGAATCACTTCTCTTGTACAGACATTAATATGCAAAGCAGCCGAATGAACAAGCCCTTATGTCCTTTGCTTAGAATGATGCTAAAAATGGCACACACGATCATACTCAGCTTGAGCCGGCTCCATTTGAAAGCTAACCGTTAGTGTTATCTTTAGTGAGGCAGCTGAGGTAGCACGACCCGTTGTGCCTTGCTCCTGCTGACATAACCGGTCATATGCGCTGTATGAAGCCCATCGTAGAAACCTTCTGCATTTGGCGTTAATTCATCCCTTTGTACTCTGTGCTTTCTGTAGCTACCAAACATGGAAAATGTTAAATGTTTGAACAGGGCCTAAAAGGCAGCACTACATTGAGTTTTTTTGGTATGGAATGGGACTTGATGTGTGGATGATGGGGAAACTCAATCATGGGTGACCCACCTTTAGCTTCCTTTAGATCCACAGGTCTGTTCTGGAGCTCATGCTGTCACACTGCCCTTCTCAGATGGATAACTTCTGAGCCTTTTTCCCTCCTTTCCATTCACACTATGGTCATGCCACAGTCTCTCCCTTTTTCATCTTTCAAACATCCATGTTGGATGGAGGGAGCCAATTACAGTCCTCGACCATTTTCACATTTCTCAATCAACAGGTGCTGTTTCTGCGACATTTGAAGGAAACAAGGTCCCTGCCTCACTAGATCTGCCAACCAGTCCCAGTATGTGTTCAAGTAACGGAGAGCATATGAAGCTGCTCGGTCGCTTTCTGCAAAGTTACGCTAGGGTCCCAGCTAATACCCCGAGTGTAAATTGGAGCCCCGGCTCAGTGGGCTCCCCTGACAGCACTTCGTACTGGTCTGGTGGGGGTGCTTGGTTTTAGCTTGCTATGTGTAGTGTAATTGATGTAAAAGAAGTGTTCCTCTGACATGCACTCACTTCTTTCCTCTATGCTGACATCGGGCTATCAACCCATTATCTAGTGGCTTTTACCCATGTCCCATGGGGATGGTGGGGTGTCCGTGGTTTGTCTTGCCAAACCTGACTTCCATCTTTCAAACTGATTGACAGGCTTTTCAGTTGACCTGATCTTACTGCTTCAACTGGCTGCCCCTATGAACAGCCACACGCACGCTAATCTGGGGGTTTATTTGTTAGTAGGGGGAAGGAAGGGAGATATCTTAAAGAAACAGCTCGTGAAAAGAGGGCACTGTGAATAATTGCTTTTTCATCCCCGGCTTATGGAACAAATTGAATATCCGGTGCACAGGATGAGAGTCGCCATTTAAGCAGATATTTGCTGGCAGGGCTGGGACTGGCAGGCTGCCTGATGTGCATTAGGGTCCGCAGTGAGTGTTGTACTAGTCCTTCTCTCTTCCTTCAGTCATATTCATTGATGGCAGAGGGCTGATTATTTCTGACTTTTTACTTGATGGAATAGGCTATGAATTCTCTCTGGATTTAAACACCAATACAATTGTTATGAGTTTGTTCACAGACCCTACACTCGAAGCCTGTAGGACAGAGATTATTATTATTATTATTATTATTATTATTATTTTGGTGTTCGTGTCCCGTCCTTTCACAGACATGGCACAGTTATTTGCTCTGATTCACTTAGTAAAATCAAGTTCTGTTATTGCCAGTTTCACTGAAATGATTTCCTTAGAATGAATAAATAGTGAATAAAAAGGTCCCAAGGCTTGCCTCTCTAACTACTCCAAAATGTCTCTTACTATCAGCTGTTTTCTATCATCAATAGTCAGACACTTGTCCACAGATGGACTGGAAGAAGTGTTGCTGATGATTACCGATGAGAATTCGGTAACAAGAATTCCAATCTGGGTGAGCAATTTTTCCTCCATGTTACCAAGAACACACAGATTATCGTCTGCTCTGCGGTTTTCTTTTGCAGCTGCCTACAGAGAGCAAGTGTTCACTGGTCCTCGTTGCAGGCACAGTATGGAGTCTTTTGGCTTGATGTTTAGCTATTACAGCATGTCAGGTTTTCCTGTTTTAGAAAACCCTGTCAACAGAAATGGCCCTATTTTAGTTTGTCATCTTCGTTCATTTTTAGTTCTAATAACAGTTGGGAGGGGGGGACTCTGGCGACACAGCCATGCCACATGTCTGTTGAAAAGAGAACAACTTAATAGCAGTGCTGGACCAGTGTTTGATTGTCAATAAAAAATAGATAGCATTTGAAGTAGTTCTTTTATTTTCATTCATTCCCACTGATGGCCTAGACAATGTGGCTATTTGCATGTAATTGCGCTTTCAAAGCTGTGCCTCTTGGCCATGCGTGGAAGGCCAGCAGTTTCAGTAGCTCGCACAACATAGACATACCAGCCTCTTGCATTTTCTTCATATTCTGTAGTAGCCTTTCGTGTGGTTTACAATGCTCTCCTCATACCTGATGGCTCCCAAGTATCCATTGGCTAATATAAACTTGAGATTTAGATTGTGCGTACCATGATATACAGTGTAGAAAGTAAATGCTTGGCTTTGCTTTTGTCAAACCTGGTAAGTATAACATCCGACAGTATTGGTCTACCACTTGAAGCAAAATCACAGGATAGCATTTAAGTTGAAGGAAACTCTGTAGCAGCTGGAGGGAATATGTTACTATTAGGAGGCTATTACATTTCTCAGTTAATAGCCAAGGTGGGAATCTAAATCAGGGTAAAATGAAAGCAACAGAATGGTGGATGAAGTATAGGAAATATTTAACAAACATTACTCTCTGTCCAGTTAGTGTCTTACACTTGCGTTCTATCGCCAGTTAAACCACAAATTGATAATGAATATAAATGCCGGCTCACATTAACATGTAATGTTACAGCCCCATCACCCAACTGCTTAAAATGCCTTGATGACGGAAATGTACTGCGGTAAATAAGGGTTTATTTAGATTCCAGTTTTTCAAGGCTGTGCATGTTTGTATATTCTGAAGACATATTCTCATGATGCATAACAGACTAAATGTCTAAAATGCTTAGTGCTTGATCAACACCCTTCCCTCTCCAAAATATAAAACACACTGTTTGCACTACACATGGAAAGGACATTGCATCAAATAAGTTTCATTATGACCTAAACCTTGACCTAATGTAGCTATATTAGTTTTCTGACTTTGGTTTTGCCATTGGGGGCATGTATTTAGAAAACAACAAGTTGTTCTTTAGGGGTATGTGGAGGTGTATTTGGGGTTGTTTGTGTAAAGCCAGCCATGGGATTTTATTGAATAGAATCTTTATTCTTTAAAACCTTTTTGCCTCAAAACTTGTCACTGAAAAGTAGTCAAGGTAGCAGCTGCTTCATAATTTTCTTTTACATTTCACATCATTCCTACCTTGAACTTGAGTGGCAATCATAGGAAAGTAGTGCCAATAATTACTTTCTGATTGGACAGTGTGGCAAAATCAGACCGTGAGGAATTTCAGGTATACTCTTAAAGACAAAATCAAAATGCTGACACAGTTGCATTCTGCAGTGGCCGAACAGGATTTATGTGAAACATAGACCAGCGTGTATCAAGACCAAGACTTTGAGGAGTTGAGACTGAGTCAAGGCCAAGGCAGGGCGGGACATCAAGATCAAGACCAGACCAGTGCTAGACAGCTAGAGCTTCTCCTGTCTCCCGCATTGACCTTCTTGGGAGTACGTGTTAAGGCCCTGACACACCAACCCAATGGCAGACTGCCTCCCCGAGCCTGCCTCAAACAGACTTGAGTCACTGACCTTGCCAGAATGTCTAACGGCCGAGTTGGTGTGTCAGGGTCTTCAAGGGGAGCGGGTAGAGGGGGTTAACAGTAACCCATTTCTAAGTAGAAATGAGTCAAGTTACTGGTTGCATTTGCAGTTGAACATCCAATCACAGTAATGTTAACACATACAATTAGACAATGCAGAGGTGATTTAGGGATATCCCTGCAGCTGTGGTCTTGACTGGTCTTGAAATAAGAGTCCTCTTCATCCAAGACAAGACAAGACCGAGACCTTCAAAAAGTGGTCTTGAGGCCAGTCTTAAGACCAAGATTGATCGTGAGTACTACAACGCTGGCATTGCAGAAATGTGGCATTGAGATTTTGCACACATTCAACATATTGTGATACATATTGAAAAAAATAATTAGAATGATATCAATGTCCCATCGTTAAGTCAAGAGAGCTTGGGCTCTGCATCAGCTGATGGTACTCTATACAAGCCATTTGTAAAGAAAAAAGCCAATTGTTTCCTATGACAAAGATATGTACTGAGCGAGACATTTTACAGCTGAATATAAACCTCTAGCTCCTCTCCCTTGTCCATAGTCGATAAGAAACATTTAAAAAGTGTTGAGGAAAGCCACTCATTAAACCAGGATTGGCTACGTTATAGCCTTGTCCTGGTTTTAGTTTCTACCCAGGCCAAGAAACTGGCCCTGAATCTCTAAGCTCTACATCGATTTAACACAACTCTTTTATTGATCTTTGCCCTCAAGTGAGGATGAACCGTTTTTCTTTCTTATATATTTATAGTATATTTAGTTTTATGTATTTGGACTGACTGCGTCTCAGAGGTGCTGTTACTGTTAAATTAACTGTTTTGATAATGTGAATGTCTGAGTCACTAATTCAACCTGGTGACATGTAGGTTTGGTGGGACATAGATCTCGAAATACACTGAGATCCTAATTTACATACTGTACATCTAGATTAAAAAAAATCTATCATTTTTATTAGGCCGCATAATAAATTCATAAGCAAACAAGTAATACCATCCTTAAGCAATATCAGTGGATTAGGTTTATTAATATATTAAATCATGTAGTTTTAATAGAGATATTGCATAAAAGACCCACTGCATAATATAATGTACCTTTACCTCCTCTATAATGTAACCAGAGATCTATGGCCTGGAACATGCCAGTAATTTGATGTTCAAAGTAGTGGTCCAAACTCCAAAGTGATGAACATTATACTAATTATGTTTAACAAGCAACTTGACACCAGTGGAGAATCTTGTTTTTGCTAAATGCCAGTGGTTGAGATTGCCACATTTATCCAATTATTATGTGTTACGTAACACACAGAATCCATGGAGACCGATGTCGAAGTTTCTCTTCCTTGCCTTAACAAATCAAGGCACAGGTCCCAGATTGAAAAATCGTGTGTTAGAAGACTAGTCTATACTGTATAGTTTAAAAAATGTATGAGGCTAGACCCCGTGGTGGTTTTATCATCTCCCTGTGATCCTAACCTGGCCTGGAAGGTCGAGGAATATGAGAAATACGGGAACGCTTGTGCTGGGGGGTTGTTGGTATGGCTAGAATTGACATGTCATGTGGTTCCTGGGCCAGGGGTTAAATATTAAAGCTGCAACACAGTGTAATGAAGTGTGTTGTTGCCCGGTTTCTAGCCTGAATCCAGTCACATAAAAGCCTACTTGTTTGCGCCGCTTGTATTTTCTCACTTCTTCTAAGAACTTAGTGTGGTGTTGTCATTTTATTTTGGTAAATGCAATTTATATAGTGTGATCGTCCGGTTTGCTCTGCACAAATTATTAGACGTGAGCCAGTATGTATTAGTCGATTTGCTCCTAATACAACTCCATATACCATTTGTCTGCTTTGTTCCACTGTCATCCAATCCCCCATAGCTCCATCTGTGGTCTTAAGAAACATGGGCTGATGTGAGTAAAGAAAGGGATGTGGGTAAAGATGGATAGTGCAACGATGGAGCAGGGAGTTTAGGGGGG
>NC_048424.1:20777797-20797974 GCF_013103735.1 Etheostoma cragini
TAAGTGGTCCGTGTCAGTAGCAGTCTTTAACGCATGGGATTACTGCCCTTTTGTGTGCAGTGAGCTCACTCAATCACTGAGTCTGTGTAAGACACACTCTCACCATTTACCCCGAACTGTCACAGGCGTCCTGATCAAGCTGACTGAGGCTGAGAAGTACACTGCTGCAATCAGCTGGCTAACAGTTAAGAGGTGAATAAATTGAGTGGATGAAAGAGAGTGGGTACGAGGAAGGAAATACACAAACAAGAAAAGACCAATACATTGGAAGAAAAGGCTGAAAAGTGTTGGTTGAAGAAGACGTGAGGAGAGCCTCTATAAAACGTTGAATTAGGCAGGAGGTGAGGCGATGCACTATAAAGGATAGAAGGTGCGCGATTGGTGAAATGCACTTAAAGCTAGGGATGGGAAACATAATGAAAAATAGAAAGAAATGTTGTGGCAGTCGGATGAAAGGAAGGTCGGCGAAGTGTCTTCCGGAGACTTTTACGTTATTGGGCATGTGTGAGATGGGTTGTAATGATTCTAATTGAAGCTTTTATGCATGTGTTGTTAAAATAGGCATCTCACCAAGATTTGCTCCATTTGGTCCTCTTTTATGAGCTCTCATGGCTGGGATAAAACCTGAGAGCTTCCTTGACTTTTAGACCGGAGTTACTGTATGAAAATGGCAAAAAGAATCCAATATTAGAGCAGCAGACAGTGCTTTTGGAAGGCAGCTGTGATGATCATTATCACTTAGGATGAATTCTGAATATTAGAGAAATTCTTAGTGTTCTTAGCTTCTGTATGCCCACTTTATTTGTCAAGGGGCGTACAGTTATTAGATTGCCAGATGGAGGATTTTATGTCAAAGGCAGATTACCGGTGAATCCTCCTCCACTGCCAGATTAAGTTGTGGAACTGTGAATATTTGAAAAGTATTATCTACTCAATTACAAGTCATGTTTCCAGGCTATTGAGTTTGGTGTGATAAGCACCTACTGGAAGTCAAATTAGAAAAGGATGGAAAATGATGCAACGCAAGAGCGATTTGAAAAGTTTTCTTCTTAATTACTGTGTTCAAACTTAAGCTATTGAAAATCTACTATTCTTTAAACGGTTATGCAGATATTGGCATCATAAACAAACGTTTAAAAAAAACAATGGATGAGAAAAGTTTTTATCACCTTAAGAGTTAAATAGCAAAGTGTCAAACCCTGTAACAGGTGTCATTTCTCACTCATACTACTGTTGTGCTCAGTGTGCAGCAGAAGGATCTTTTACAGGGTTGTAATAGGTTTCTGTTGATGCAAATAAAAATCTAACACTCAACAAAGCAGGCCTCTGACAAGCACTAACAATCTCCCATGTCGCCAATTATTTCTACTGTCAGCATTGTGTTGGGGGGGAGATGAAAGAATAGTTATGCAACAGCAGCCACAGTTTGGCCTGATGGTTGTCCTCGGGAGACTTTCCGGGCCCCATCGTCGGTGCTGCCTAAAACCACGCATGAAGCTAATCCATTGAACACCTTGACGTGGCAGTGTGGACGTTAATGGATCAAGTTTCTGCTTTCTACAGTTTAAAGAATTATGTTGAAGGTTCATTGTATTTCAGTTGAGAGCTTTGGGGAAACGGCTGAACAGTCATGCTGGATCCAAATCCACTTCTCTGTAACTCCATCAGAAGTGTTTGGGCTGAAAGTGCACTGACAAAGTAAAGTGTTGCTCTCAAAGTCAAATGAGTGATTATGAGTTAGGCGCGTCTTGGGATTAAGTTTCTACTGAAGTGTTTGTTGACGTGAAGCCGCAGTCAGTTACTTTAATCAAGACAACTGTTCTGTCATTGAAACGGCCGGAGCCCAGTGATTAACACAATGCTAACCTTTTTGCCTCTGTAATATTTCTTTTTGCCCACTGTAATTATCTCTCAGACGTTCGGTTGATGAGAGGCTTTGACAAACAGCCCCGTCTTATTAATCTTGACATTGCCTCAGTTTTATGTGTTTAACACATGGTCAGTGTCTCTCACACGTACGCACAAGCGCGCCATTTCATTTCTGTTTGCCCTGTGTCAGTGATGGCAACTTTAATTATTGTGTCTTTTGCTGTCTCAGTGCATGCATTCTGATAAGCCCTGCGTTTAAATAGACACACATACTCTATATACACACACTCAGACTTGAGTAAAATGGGAGAAACTGGTCAATTAGAAAGGCCTTTAACTGTCCAGAATGTTTTAATTAAAGTAGCGGTGAAATGTAAACTTGTTTTTAATTATGATTAGCCTTAATTAGCAGTCAGTCTCATCTTAATTGCTTTTGAATAGAGCTGACCTCCAAATGCTTTATCTCCATGCACCAACATCAGTGCTTAGCTTGTGTGACCAGGTAGTCAGCACTGTATGCGCTGTATCGGTTTCATTATTGTTCCTCCATACACACGTTTATGGATTAGAAATGTGTAAGATGTATAAGTATAAAGGTCTTTAATACTTAATCTGTAATGTGTTTGTTCTTTCCCTCCCCCCTCAGGCTCTCCTGGATGTGGTGGTGGAGAAGAGTGAGGGCTACAGTGTGGAGCAGCTGGAGAGACTGTACTCGCTCCTCAGCCAGTGTATCTACCAGCACCGCCGAGAGTACGAAAAGACCCAGCTACTCGAGGTCAGAAGTTAACACACATTCTGTCTTAACAATTCCTTGATTCATCAAAAAAATATTGAAAAGATAGATATGGCGTTTTGGAGATATGGAGAAAACGTGGCTGTTTTCATAGCAGGAAACTGCTGTGACCTAATGCCACACACACACACACACACACACAGAATGTCAAAGGTGTGTGGCTTTTGAGTCTTAGTATGTGGCTGTTGCCGCAACCAGAACCCAAATTTGTTTAAACCGAAGCTGGAGGCATCAATAAAATTAAATAATTTCAACACAGTTCACGACACCCCCGTCCGTCGCTAGCAATGATGACGCAGTGAACAGTGACGGTTTTCCTCAACCAATCAGCAGTCTGCAGGTTTTCACGTCACCTTTTGGCAATGCCTCACCTTGCTTGGAACCTCGACTGAGGTAGTACTCCAAAAAGTACCTGTTAGCGAGGACTTTTTTTCGTATGCTTTTGGAAGGCGCGTAGAGTCGAGTAGGTACCATGCAGTGGGAAAACTCAATTAATTACAGCCCTATTTGAGACATTGCTACCTGTTTCCAAACTTCTCATCTTTTTACTACTACATCCCCCCCACAACATCTTGTTCCCAACTAGCCAGCATGGAGGTTTAAGCATCTTAGAGAATATGTTAACATGGCAAATTTAGTTGTAGGGACTGTGAGACCCTTTCTTGCGGCTGTCTAACAAGGGACATCTTTTGTGTGCAGTAGAATAGATGACATAAGTCGTTGTGTAAGGTGTTTTTGAAGCAAAGAAAAAATTGTGTGTTTTCCGGCGTCACTTTTTACTTTGCACTGCAGATATGACACCATGCAGGCAGTATTCTGCTTGCATGGTGTCAAATCTGCAGCGCAAAGTCCAAGAAACTAGCTTCATGATGCCAAATCACAGGTTGCCGCTTTTGACAGTGAGGTTCTAAACAACTGGTAACATTTATTGAAGTAATAACATTCCAGGCGTGATGGAAAAAGTGAATAAGGGGGAAAATGATGTCTGAAAAGAAGTCTTCCGTGCGTTAGGGATCTTCGATATAGACACACACCGAGACAGGCTGAAACGGGGAACAGCGTCTGTGATGGGCATCGTGACGCAAACCACAGCTAGGTGCAGCTTTTGGAGGATAAATACTCTACATGAATACTCTAATAAATACTACAATGAACGAGGAGCGGAGTAGTATAATGGAATAAATCAATAAGGTTTGAATTAAATGATTTATGTTGTATTAGTATTCTTTTTACTCCAGATCTAATGAGGACAGTGGGGACTGTGAGACACATGTAAAAGACTGGGTTCAGCAGGTGCGTGTTAGACCTGCAGAGAAAAGTGAGTCCAGAACCTTACGTATATTCCACACAATAAAGCCAAATTAATTCAGACTTCAGGGAATAATTACTCTTTCAAATGGTATTCTGTGTTCAACAACCTGAATAAGTATTCTAATTTTTTTCTTTCTGATACAATTAAATATGACACAAGGAGGTAATGTTCCCTTCTTTTCATTTATTTAATTGGTCTTCCAAAAAGTTTCTTACTACTGTAGCGAATATTGAAGAGTCATAAAATGTAAAACCATTCTAAGTGTTGTTTTTTTCCATTCATTCCTAGTCTCCAACCAATATAGAAAATGCAACAAACATGTCTTGTGAGTAAAGGTCAACAAAAAGACTCTGAACATTTCTCTTGACAATGTTGCATAGAGAAAAAGCTGCTGTGTATTCTGCCAGAATCCCATCTGGTCATCTGCTGCTGCTGTAGGATGTCAGTGCAGACAGTGGGCCAGGAATGGCAGTGTCCTGGTGCTGGTAGCCAGAACTGGCTGTCAGGATGTCAGGGAGGGGGGGGGGGTGCGAGAGCAGTCAGCCAGGTGGTGCCGCCTGTTGACAGGCCGGCTGGCGGTTGAGGGGAGGGCGCGTGTCTGGGTTCATCTCACGCTGCCAGCCTAAATTGGTGTTTCCAGAGCAGAAATGTCAGCTCTTGTGGCGCGTGTTTTGTTTGCCTGCGTTTCCAACACACATCTCGACTCCCCAGCAGGTCATCTCCTTGTTCCTCCCTAGGGAATGCAAAAACATGCGCACATACACACTCGTATGCCAGGTTGATACTCAGTATGGAGGCTGAAGCCATTCCCACTTAATGTTGCAGCGCATGGTGTTTGTGTCTACGTTGTAGAGGCGAGTGAAATGGAGCGTGTCTATACATTTGTCTCCTTTACTCTCCCCCGTCCTCTGGGTACGACTAGTCTCAGTCTTCCGGAAAAGCTGACCTTTCAGCAGATGGAGTGGACTATGCCTTGCTTTCTAGTTAAAGCCAGAGGGACCATCTCTGCCCTGTACACAGTAAACACGTCAACTGTGTTCATATCTACAAACCGGCAATCACGCAGACCTAGTATTACAATTTGCCAGTGCCTCAGAGAGCAATTTAGGACTTTGTAAGAGCCTTTGACCTTTAACCTGAATGTGTGCGGTGCTAGAGCTGTATAACACTGGTCGAGTTAGCAGAACATCATTAGGGTTATAGGTCTATGCTTATTTGTGTATTAATTGCTGAAGATTGTGGCCTAAAGGACATTTTAAAAACATTATTTGGCTTGTTTATCTGTCAATTGTGAAAACTGTTGGAGTTGTGGGTCCATTTTAGTTATTTGAATGCCTTGTCATTCCTGCGGGAAAGCGGTAAAATGTTGACGCCGAAACGTGACTGTTTGGAGCAAGTGTACTCTTTCAAACATCTGGCTTTAATGAGGGCTCCTCCCAGGGCCTGCTCTCGACATTTAGTACCAATGTTGTAAAATCATGCGGCCGAGAAATCCGTTTGTAAGTTGGCAGTAGCCTCGGTAGAGGAGAATGCAATGAAGCCCACGCATTCATCTCTGAATCTGTCCAGCCACGATACAGTACACAAGATTATATCGTGACTCTGTTTTTTGCTCTACTAACTTAGACACACACAACGCAGAGAGCCCTGTTCTCCCAGGGGTTTTAGAAAATATCTGGAAAATAGAGGTAATCAGTAACTGAGGGGGAAGTAAATAAGAGGCGGGTCAAAGAAAGCGGGTACACCAAAGTAATTTGTCACAGATTGATGATATGTTGAAAACAGTGCAGCGCATGTGAGGCTGGATTTTTCTTTTAATGCATGGTAGTGATGGCCCCATTGGGAAATTAGACTCGTGAATCTCCAATTCTGCCATGTCGTACCTATTGAGTGACACAGGAATTAAACCTGTCTATGCTGGTCGACTTCCACTCATACTGGAGAGCGAGACAGAGGGAAGGTGCTGCGGAGTCTTGTCGGATCGTCTGCTGTGCCGGTGACAAGGTGATAGGCCTTAAGGCAGATAAACTCGAGATCACACAGGTGCAAGGTGTCAAGGCAACGAGGAGCTTATTTGCACATTGGCGTGGGGGTGTTCAGTGAGCCGCTGCAACAGACGGGCGTTAAAAGCATAGACGCGTGAGCTGTACCCGAGAAGTTGAACTTTTCAGGCGATTTTCCAAATTAGTGACATTTCATTCTATTTTTTTCTTTGTAGTCGCGTCAACTTCACGTCTCAAACTGAGTTTTACAACGTGTTGCCTGGTGTTGATAGATGTGATAAAGAAGGGAATGATGGAGTTGGGAGAGACGGTAATATCACATGCTGAATAGCATCAGTCCTGTGAGCTTTTTAAAATCCATCCAGGATAAATTGCAAGGCATGTTGGGTATAGTTTTCATGTGATACAGAATGTCTAATGAACAGCTGGCCACAATGCACCTTTAGTTCCAATTAGCACGGGACTTTGATGATCAGAAGTTAGCTTGTGCTTCAATGTAAAGGCCCACATAACCTGGTGTTCATTACGGCTGCTCAGTTATTTTCTCAATTTAACTTTTTGCTCTCTAAAATTATAACTAATTTTAATTTCCCAAAACCCAAAGATGCGCGAAACATTCTTATAGTCAAGACCAAGAAAACCAGCGAATACTCACATTAAAGAAGATGAATCAGTGAATTTTTAACATTTTTTATTTTAAAACGACGGAATCAAATAATCAATTATTGACAAATTATTTTAGCCTAAAGGACCTTTACATCCCCCCCCCCTCTAAGAGAGATCCCCTTCTTTGATTTTAGAAGGCGTCACAAAGAGCTTCCAGCGATTTACATTCTAGATATTACAGTACTTAGTATTTGATTACTTCTTAACTAAAAAGCAGATACTGCCTGGTAATAGTTGATATAATATGGCCGAGTTGGCAGGAGATGAACACGTTTTCAGTCGAGGAGAAAAAGTTCTCTTCAGGAGAGTGGAATTGCTTTTCTACTGTAAAGTTGATATTTGCTTTTAACTTTTGTTCTAGATGTTGAAATTGGTATCTGGTAGCGGCGTCTGTCGTACTGACTCAGCCATTCAGATGAGAGAACACACACAGTGTAACATCTTCAAGGCATTAATCATGGTCTATTGCAGGCTAACATCCATCTCTCTTCCTCCGGCTCTGTTCAGATTTAGTCAGTGTCAAATGCCGCTGTTTTCATGCTGAGAAAAATCGCCTGTCTCATTCCAGCACAGCTTTGCCTTATTTTACATCATTTATCATGGTGAAAGCTGTTGTTTGCTGTGGGAAATTTCCAAGTAATATTGAAACCCTGGTGCACAGATGCTTTATACACACATCTTGAGTTTGCAGTGTTTGTGGAGACTAAACCCTATGTGTTTGTGTGTGTCTGTCTCTGTTTGCGGTTGCAGGAGATGGAGGAGAGAATCCAGCATTTCGATACATTCCTGTGAGAATACCTAATCAGGTAGCTCCTGCACAGCCTGGGACCACAAAGACACACAAACTGAGGGAGCGAGAGGGAAGGAGCTTCTGAGTCCAGCCCTCAACACAAAACACACACACATGAAAATCCAGCCCCCTTTTCTTGCTGGGAGGGGACACAACGAGGACGACGTTGAGGACAGAGACATTCAATGGTGCTATCGTCTCAGGAACCTGGCCAGATCCAGACCTTATTCTACACAACCAAACTCCTGGAGGTGTGTCAGTTACACTCAGTTACACACACTCTAACGGTGACGAGCAACCCTGGTGCTACTCGGGTGCTATCCTAACTTTTATCCACGCTGCTCTTGGGATTATTTCTTAACTTGGATGACTAGCAAAACCCAACAGATCGGGTGATGTCATATCGCAACCTGGCCCCTTCTCTCCGGAGCCGGCCGTGCATACACACACACACACCTTGACACTTGGTTATGCATGTATTTCTACAAACGCACACCGATTCTTACCAGCAGAAGTGTGAATGCAGAGTGGCGCTAGGCGATGAGGACAGATAATGTTCTGAATCACTGAACCCCGTTGCTGAGCCCATCTTTCCCTCGCGTTTGAATGCTTCGTCATAGGCCAGTTGTCACCACGCTGTTACGCGGCTCAGCCATTTTAGCTCCATGCTTTTTTAATTAAATATCTGAGCCACCGTCAAGGATCCTCACCCAGAACAATGGTTTACAAGGAAGTTTTGTGAACTCAAATTTGATGAGGTTAGCACAGCAGGACTAGAGCCCGTGATGTCCTCTTTATTACAGCGGCCAGCGGGGGGGGGGGAGAGCTGTTAGCCCCCCTCAGCGTTTGTGTCAGTTACTGGTGAACAAGCGGAGCGCGACTGTAGCTCAGTTGTACAACCACTAGGCTCCTAGACCACCTCTGGCGTGCAGTCTTAGCAGATTGTCAAGTCCTAAATCGTTTGTGGTAGCTACCCCCCCCCTTTACTACATTCAGTCTGAATGTTTTCCCTCCCTCTCAAGCTGTGCCCGCCCGTTGATTTTCCTGCAGACGCCCTGGAAGCAGTACAAATTTAAATGCGTGTAGAGTTTGCACTGCCTAGTGTGTGCCTTATTTCAAACCTCAAATGAAACGCTGATATGTTCAGCAGGATTCTTTTCTTTACTACTTGTGACAATGAACAGGCTCCAAGTTGGGGTGGGCCCTAACCACTGAGGTCAGTTACCTTAAAGCAAAATATATATATATAAATTTCATTTTACCAGATATACCTAGGTTATCTCCAACATGATCCAAAAAAAATTACGTTCAAAATTTGAAGATAAAAAGGTGTTACATACAGATAATACTTACCATCTGTGAAAATGTTCTGATTTTGAAATTTATTGATGCCCTGTTAAAACCCAGACCTGCTGGGGAGGTCAGTCTCCACCTGAGCTGACAGATGGAGAGGTTGACAACACCAGCTTTTCAGTTTTCCATATGCAAAACAAAAACATTATCATGTGAGTCAAAGGATTTACCGTGCCAAGTGTTATCCCACTCCTTAATAAAAGGTGCTGACATGACGGTGCCTGTTCACAGAAATTCAGTTTCATCTATGAACATGTTCTAGTAGACAGTCATTACAACAGAGGTTGTAATGAATTTGCTAATGATTTTTTACATGTTTTTTTTAATACAAATGCTTTGCTTGAGTTGATTTTGCATGGGTTGTGAATCCATAATGAACAAGGCCATTCTAGGCAGTGCCCATCACTAAGGTGTGTAAAGCATTACATGAAATCTTATTTATTTTTTTCTCTTTAAATGAGTGTATCGACTTTATGGAATTTATTTCATCTGTTTTGTCTCAACACAAGACGAGAGAAGCTGGATTCTCATCTGAGGCCATCACAGTAAATAGTTTTCTGACTGCAGTAAAGGTGTTTCCTGAAGCTTTAGAACGTTTTCATGGCATTGTTATGGTTTTGGAGATGCCATATTTTGAGCTAGTTAGTCCTGGAGAAGGTCCCCTCTTGTCCAGTCCTCAATCCTCTTGGTGCAACTCTGACCCCAGCTCACCTGCCTTTTCTCAGACCCTAGGTGATAAAAGCAAAGACCATATGCAAACTGGCAACAACAGGTTAGCATTTGGACAACTGCAGAGAGAAAAACCAACGCTACCTCAGCTTAATTTATTTTAATGCGAAAAACTTTTTTTTTTCTCCCCCGAAATACTGTTGCAACATCTACAGTACCATCAAAGGTACCAGATCAGTGAAACCACAGCTGCCACAGTAATCCAAGTTGTTCTGTTTGTTTGCGTTTGAGCCAGATGATGATTGCATACATTTTCATGGATTGTATATTTAATGCTTATGTTTCAGGTTCTTAATTTCTACAGTACCTAGTTCTCCTCTTTCGTGTTATCACCCACGGCGAGCATTCTCTGCCTATTTACACAACCATCGCCTTTATTTTAAATTTAATGTTTTGTTCGTTTTGTCAGATTTTCATCTCATGGTTCAGATTATTTATTATGAAACATGTTTTACACTTAATTTTCAGCCAATTGTCTTTTTGTACGTTTTGAAATTTAACAAATCGGGAAGCATTGCACGTCTGTTTTAACAATTTTGCTGAACTGCGTAGCGTTTGTGTAGCAGTTTTATTTTTTGGCGTGTACGGGGGAATAAAGGGTTTACAGGTCTCAGGTTCAACACGCGACAACATGCCCTTTCAACCTTTTCTATTTATTTCATTGTTCTGGTGTTTTCTGTGTTAAAGCGGTTACAGTTTGTGGCATACTGGAAGAGACGATCTTTAGAAAGTGTCTAGTACATCCCCGAAAGAGAAACAGGACCAGATGTTGTTCACTTTGTCTCCACTTTCTGCCAAAAGAGTTATTTTTTATGAATTTAGGAACACATGAGAGTAAAATATGGGTAGTTAAATGTCATACATTGTGATCTTCCTTTCTTATAAATTGTAGCCAGTTTGGACTAACAACCAATTTTTGTCTGGTAGTTGAGACTACTTGGTCCAGTATGCAGAGGGAAAGGGTTTGTTCTATTCTGAATTACTTTGTTCTTCCCCATTTCTTTCACTTAATTTAGTCAAGTTTCCATAGCTTTGTCAATTCTGTTTGTGTATTTAACACACCTGTTCGCAATTGTTACTTTAGTGTAAGTTATATTTGAAATGAAACCTTTACTGTATTTCTCAAATAAACTGCTGTGATATACTTGAATAAAAAAAGGTGCAAACTGTATAGTTCAAGTGTTGATTTTTCTTAGTGCATTATTTTTTATATGCCTAAATGTACATTTACTACTTTAAGGTTAGGGGGTTTCTAGCAAAGTTTTTTTTTTTACCTACATTGGTGCAAATAATACATACTCCCCATTTCCCCTTGATTCATTAATACAGTATAAAAAAAAAAGACTGACAGTGTGTTAATGTTCTGGTATATGTATTAGGTTTCAATAACAATTGTTAATTTCTCCTTTTTGGGTACAGATTTACAGACATACCATTTTGAATCCAAACCTATCTTTTTTTTTTTTCTTTTCTAAAAACATTTATACAGAATTGCCTTCAGGTTTTAAAATATACATATTTCCTTCCTGTATGTACAGAATACCAACCCAAAATCATTTGTGGGTTGCAATGAAACAGCTTGTATAAAACAAAAAGGTGGGGGTGTAAACTGATAGGCATAAAAACATGGATTAACAAATAACGGTCACATGTGATTATTGTGCTTTTTTCCGGAGGAACTGTCCCAACTTTAACATCTGATCGGAGATCAGTGAAAGGAGAAATTCCCTCTCTCTTTGTGAACAGGCCAGACTGGAATTAAACAAGAACATAGAAAAAGTAAAATGAAGATTTTCTCCTTTCAAACCCTGCCTGACCCAGATCTTATGGGTTTTACTATGTTTAACAAGTCATTAGAAGGACCGGGTAACACAGAGTTTAAAATCTGTTTTAAAGATTACCTCATAAATCCATCTCACGGGAGGAATTCCTCTTCCTGACACAGCGGAGAGAGAAGAAATTCGTTCCATGCACTGATAAAGAGGAAAACAGTCAGTGGATTCCTTTCCTCCTGTTCTCCTGTCCTGTAGATGCCACTACTGAAAAACATTCATACACCACAAAGAAACGGCTCTCTAAAGCATGACCGGAAAACCGACACCTGTTAAACATAAAAAGCTGGACCTGCAAAGGCGGTCTGGGGAGAGTAAAGAAACAGGGAGGTGGTGAGTTTAGAGATCTGGAAAAGACCAAACTGAAACCACGGACTTTGCCATTTACTAAGAGGGTCCCTGTGCCTGTTGGATGAGAGAATGAACTACTACCATGACACATTAAGTACTGGGGGTTAGGCCCCGTCACCATGACATGGCTGAGTAGTAACATGAGTACATTCTGCACAGGGCTTTTCTGGGGGCGGTGCTGGGAAAAGAAAGAGTGGATGGATGCTGGCGTCAAGTCCAGAGGTTGTTCACCAACCGGCCCTGAGCTGCCGTCGCACATCGTCCCACAACCGGCGCTCGGCTGGTGTTGGCCGTCGACCCAGTGTGACGGGGTCCCGGGCGCCCTCAGCCGCTCTGGATGTACTTCTTGATGACCACACAGCCGTGTCTGAAGAGCGGGCAGGGCAGTGACTGCAGGAGCGTCCAAGTGTTGCTGCATGGGTCGAAGGTCTCCATGTTGCCGAGTGCTGGACCCTCGCTGCTCACGATGCCACCTGTAGCGTAAATCTTCCCGTCCAGGATGACGGCGCTGCACAGGCACACACACAATTATGCGCTGGTTAGAGGTCTTTCTTTTTAAAGAGTAGAATCCTTAAAGAGAACAGATTGACATTTTGGGTCATATCTGATTTCATGCGGAGAGTTAGAAGAGAAGATCATTCGCACCATCATATCTGTTCGTAACACATGAAGCTACAGCCAGTAGCCAGTTAGCTTAGCACAAAAACTAACCTGGGAAATTGGCTAGGCTGACTGGCTGGGTGAGCATAAGCTCAGGTGGATTTTAACATTTAAAGAAGCCAGGTTAGCAGTTTTCCCCTGTTTACAGTCTTTGTGCTTAGCTAAGCTAACTTGTATTTACTGTACAGGCATGAGTGTGAGTTTAATTTCTCTCGTGTCATGTATATTTCCCAAAAATATTCCTTTAAGGTTTAGTTTCTGATACTTTTCATGGTCAGCATTACTGTATTTTGTCATTTTATTCCCATTGATCAGACAAACGGACAGAGAGATAGAATATTGTGATCAGATAAACAAAGCCGATTATCGCGCCTGAGATTGACATCATGCGCACATTCTCTCGACATTCCCAACGAGCCTGCTTTGTAAGGTGGGGGGGGGGACCACACACATTATATTCCCTCTTAAGGGCGAGAGAGAGAAACTTAATGAAAAAGCAAATATCTCTACAAATGTGCTCATTTGATATGAGAAACAGAAACAGCAGTTTGTGTGCGGAGAGGATTAAAACTTGGGCTCTAAGCTGATCAGGGCTTTGTACTCCTATTGGGGTTTCGAACGATCGGCATTTACATAAGGTGCCCGCTCAAACACACACACAGCAAACAACATGCAGTCCTATTGCACAAATTCACAACACTGTTGGGAAGGAAACAGATTATTACATAAAGCTCAAATCTACTTAGAGAGAAAGCACAGCTGATCTGAAAGTGGAGCCTGCTCTTCCTGATAGAGTGGAGGCAGAGGGCCGGACACGGCGAGGTTGAGACGGTCAGCCCGTCTGCACCATGACCTGCTAGACTTCATCTTCTGTGCAGGAGCGTTCACTGTAGATAGCGCTGTGTCTGAGTATCTGTGTGTTTGTTGCTGCTCCCTCCTTCCTCCTCCTCTCGTGTCAGACTTGGTTAAATGTAGCAGAACAGCTGCCTGGCGTGTGCTGGTGCAGCTTATCAATAACTCTGACAACATGATTTATGTTATTCATTCTGCACATAAGATCACCGCCTGTAATTGCTTCTCCAAATGTACTTTGTGCATGCTTCTTTTATTCTCAGCTTCTGCAAAAAAAAAAAAAAAAACAGGGGCTCGGGCGTGGGACAACAGTGGGTTCATTATCCAGCAAACTGCACACGTCAGTGGCTCGAGCTGACTGGGCTATTAGGAGGTGATCCTGCTGTTACTTTTCATTTATTTCCTGTTATCAACTGGTATGTATCCACAAGTGGACTTCTGTTTTCCCGTTTCCCAAACATATTCGCATGTGCAAATAAATTATAAATCATCTGAGTCTCAAATCAGGATGAAATGGAGTGATTCAGTGCTGTGAAAGCAAGTTGATTAAATCAAGCTGAGTCTCTAATATTCCAACGGATGTGTCTCGTTTCTGTCAGCGTGACAGACGGCGGCGTTACTGATCAAGCAATTTTATGACTCAAGCCTATGAATTAGAGCGCTATTTTTTTCAACCAAGGGAGAATTTTTACAACCTAAAGTCAGCCCACAACGTCGGGTTTAACAAACTGGCCTGAATGCAAATATTTCCGCTGTGCAGCGTCTACCGTTCTGACGCAAGGACTGACACTTTACAACAACAACAACACTAAAGGTGTGCAAATTTCTTGAGGCTGTGTAATAATGTCAAGCGTGTTTTTGATGCCTCCCACAAAACAGACCTGCAATTTCAGCTTTTGAAAAACAATTCCACGCTGGGGATTTAACTTACATGTGGCACCGCTACATTAATAATCTCTTACCTGCAGAACTGCCGAGAGTGATTCATGTTGGGACCAGCCTTGATGTTGCCTTTGTCTGGGTCATAGATAGTGGTGGCTCGAGCGTAGGCCCCTCCCAGGATGAATATAAAACCGTTTAGACTCACTGCTGGGGCGTATTTGTTGTCTAAAGATGTGGGAGGAAGAGAAGGAGAGAGAGGGAAGAAGGGGAGAGATTTTTGTTAAAGAAAACCGAGAGCTATTGTTTAATGTCATTCTCACATACGGCAGGAATTTCCATTCTGTATAATGGCTTTTCTTTTCTCCCCGCTTTCATACAATCATCATCACCATTCTCCTTATCACTTTACAGATGTGCCATTCTCAAGATTGCTTTGGAGAAATAAAAAAATAAACACAACAAAGAATAGATGGCAAACCAGAGAAAAAGCGGCGTTCATAAATCACAGCGGCTTTATTGGGTTCTGCTCCAAAATATAGTTGGGCTTGGCAGCAATATAAAAGAGTTACCTAAGTCCCAATAACTCACGATTGCATTACGCCCTCTGGCACATCCATAGATTCACAAAGAAAAAAAAAACACTGTGCACATGTATTGGGAATACATGAGTGATCAGGTAGTACACTGCATACTGTGCATAGTGTATAATTCAATCTGATACAGTATACAGCACAGGAGGAAAACACAGGCATCGAAGCAGCACCACTGTAGAATTGTAGATGGGAAACAAAATGAAACGGTGGTTTGTGCGGAACAAGGCCATTGGAAAGCTGCAGCTTGTGAGCAGCAGCCCTGCTGTGTGGGATAGGAAGTGTATTTCAAACTCAGAGAAATTTCTCTCGAACTGACTGCAGCTGGCCAATTTACAAGCAGCATGAATAATGCACAGACACTTGGTCGTGAGCAGCCGTCCTCGCGGTTTCCCTCCACGACAGAGACATCCCTCATCGGTGACGGGCAACAGGATGAGGCCTGTCTGACGCCCTAACAATGACAACCAAGGCCCTAAAAGCTCCGCCCTCTCCCCCTGCTGCTGAGAGCAGTCCGACATGTTTAATTAACAGGTCATCTCTGGAGGCAAGGGGTGCTTCTGCTGCTCCTCAGGGTGACACTCTTCAACTCATAATGTGTAGCAACAAGACATGGAGTGCCAAGTGGAATCCACTGTATTCACAACTAAAACAATGAATACTCAAATTCCTTTTTTTCCTCATTAATTTCCAAAGCAGCACATAGTTCTAGTTTCTAAATCTCAATCACCGTGCGCACATGCATGAGCCTCCTTTCCACTTCCCGCTGCTCGCCATACATTGATTTAGAAATCTCAAACACCCAGGTGGATGGTAGGAGACTTGGGCCCGCTCCACCACTGATGAGACCTGTCGATAACACGAACGGCAAAGAAGAAGAAGTGGAATTTCACTGATTGTGTCTCATTCTCCAAAAGCGTCGGACCAGCTGTCATTACGCGCGGCTGGGGCTTTTTGTGAAGCCCAAGCCACTAATCCATCACATGTACCTATAAACCCCCGCCGCAGTAATATCTCAAGCATGATTATTAAACGTTGGAAGGATACAGAGCTCATATTAAAACAGACCACAAAGTGCTTCACAATTCAGGATCAAATTTAAAAGATCATTAACAAACGTTCAAATGTGAATGAAAAAATTAAAAGAATTCACCACCAATAAATAATTTGAAATGAAGTTTGAAGATGTGCATTTGATTTGTGTTTACAGCAATAATTAAAGTGAAAACTGGTAAACAACATAAACTATGTTTTAGTCTTGTTACATCTCTCACCTTATATTTAATCTTCAAACAATGTAAATGCAAAGTCTGACTGCACATCTTAAGAAATATCAGTATGAGTGTGGGGGAATGGTGTAAGAAATGCAGACCGACAACATCATTTTCAGGTTCATACTCGTGATTTGGGGTTTTCTACTAGAACATTTTAACATGCTTTAATGTTGTCGGTATTCCCCCCCCCCGTCTGAAATGCTATGTCTTAGCGCTTGTCTTTTTAAGCCCCCCCTTCTGAAAAACCCAGTCTGCTCCGATTAGCTTGCTAGAAAAATGTAACAACGTTGCAAAGGTAGCTCTCAAGCCTGGGTTGGACACTCAGATGGTGGGGGAGTTCAATCTCATGTTTATCTCGGCAGCCCCCAGAAAACTGACTGGGTTGTCTTGTATCACAGTTTGTGGTAAGCACAGATTAGACAATGTATGGGCACTGACAAGTACTGACATTGTTTTCATTATATGTACTGTATATGTATGTATGTAATTTGTGTGGATAAAGTTAAAAAATGTGAGCATATCGGCAATTTGAAAAGCTAGGACTGTGCCTTTGTCCATAAATGTTGAGAATGTTTAACAATGGCTGTCAATAAAGGAATGCTTGTGTTTCTTTTCATTTGAAGGCTCCCAGAGCCAAACACATAAGTCCTATTGCTTTTAAGAGCACATACACTGAAAAAAACAAGTAAATCTACAATTTCACATATAAATGTTGTATGGGAAGTGAGAATTGTTGCTGTTAGAGCAAGTTAAAAATATAGTCTAAGATGATGTTCTCTCATATTATTATACAGTATGTTGAAAAAAAAAGAGGAAAAAGTCATAGTAATATATTACATAAGAAGTCATAGTAGAGTGTTTTTAAAAAAGATACAAAATCGTAGTATAGCAGATTGCAAAAAAGTGTAGTATGTTAAAGAAAATGTATCAAAAGTAAAGCATAGTAGGGTATGTTGAAAAATGTCATAAAGTAAAAATATAGTATATAAAAAAAATAGTCACAGTATAGTATGTTGAAAAGAGTGACACAAAAATCAAGTCAGTATGTTAAAATAGGGATTACATGTCAAAGAAAATCATGAAGGTCATAGTTTAGTATGTTGAAAAAAGTGATAAAACAGTCCTTGTATAGTATGATGGAAAAAGTCTGTATTGTATGTATAGTATGTTAAAAAAAGTCATACTATAGTCTGTTAAAAAAGTCATGGTATAGTATGTTAAAAAAGTCATGGTATAGTGTTTTAAAAAAAGTCATAGTATAGTAGGTTAAAAAAAGTAATAGTATAGTATGTTCAAAAAGTCATGGTCTAGTAGGTTAAAAAAGTCCGGGTTTAGTATGTTTAAAGAAGTCATGGTATAGTATGTTAAAAAAAGTCATAGTTTAGTATGTTAAAAAAGACATGGTATAGTATTTTTAAAAAGTAATGGTATAGTGTGTTAAAAAAGTGATAAAAAAGTCATAGTATAGTATGTTAAAAAAGACATGGTATAGTATTTAAAAAATGGTCACTGTATAGTGTGTTAAAAAAGTCATAGTATAGTATGTCAAAAAAAAGTCATAGTATAGTATGTTAAAAAAAAAAAGTCATAGTATAGTATGTTAAAAAAGTAATGGTATAGTATGTCAAAAACGTCCTGGTTTAGTATGTTAAAAAAAAGTCCTGGTATATGTTTAAAAAAGTCATAGTATAGTATGTTAAAAACATTTTTTTTATAGAATGTTAAAAAAATGTCGTAGTATAGTATGTTAAAAAAGTCATGGTATAGTATGTTAAAAAAAGTAATAGTATAGTATGTTAAAAAAGTGATAAAACAGTCATAGTATAGTATGTTAGAAAAAGTCTGTATTGTATTTAGAAAAAAAGTCATAGTATAGTATGTTAAACAAAAGTCATGGCATAGTATGTTAACAAAGTCATAGTATAGTATGTTAAAAAAGACATGGTATAGTATTTTAATAATGGTAGCTGTATAGTGTGTTAAAAAAGTCATAGTATAGTACGCCTCGGGATCCCCCATTAGGAGCTGGTTGATGTGGCTCGGGAAAGGGAAGTTTGGGGTCCCCTGCTGGAGCTGCTGCACCCGCGACCCGATACCGGATAAGCGGTCGAAGATGGATGGATGGATAGTATAGTATGTTAAAAAGGTCATAGTATAGTATGTTAAAAAAGTAATAGTATAGTAAGTTAAAAAAGTGATAAAACAGTCATAGTATAGTATGTTAGAAAAGGTCTGTATTGTATTTAACAAAAAAAGTCATAGTATAGTATGTTAAACAAATGTCATGGTATAGTATGTTAAAAAAGTCATAGTATAGTATGTTAAAAAAGACATGGTATAGTATTTTAAAAATGGTCACTGTATAGTGTGTTAAAAAAGTCATAGTATAGTATGTCAAAAAAAAGTCATAGTATAGTATGTTAAAAACGTTTTTAGAATAGAATGTTAAAAAAAGTCATAGTATAGTATGTTAAAAAAGTCATGGTATAGTATGTTAAAAAAAAGTCATGGTATAGTATGTTAAAAAAAGTAATAGTATGGTATGTTAAAAAAGACATGGTATAGTATTTTAAAAATGGTCACGGTATAGTCTGTTAAAAAAGTTATAGTATAGTATGTTAAAAAAGTCATAGTATAGTATGTTAACAAGGTCTAGTATAGTATGTTAAAAAAGTAATGGTATAGTGTGTTAAAAAAGTGATGAAACAGTCATAGTATAGTATGTTGGAAGAAGTCTGTATTGTATGTTAAAAAAATCATAGTATAGTATGTTAAAAAAAGACATGGTATAGTATTTTAAAAATGGTCACTGTATAGTGTGTTAAAAAAGTCATAGTATAGTATGTTAAAAAGGTCATAATATAGTATGTTAAAAAAGTAATAGTATAGTGTGTTAAAAAAGTGATAAAACAGTCATAGTATAGTATGTTGGAAGAAGTCTTTATTGTATGTTAAAAAAAAGTCATGGTATAGTGTTTTAAAAAAAGTCATAGTATAGTATGTTAAAAAAGTCATAGTATAGTGTGTTAAAAAAGTCATGGTATAGTATGTTAAACAAAAGTCATAGTATAGTATGCTAAAAAAGTGATAAAACAGTCATAGTATAGTATGTTAGAAAAAGTCTGTATTGTATTTAACAAAAAAAGTCATAGTATAGTATGTTAAACAAAAGTCATGGTATAGTATGTTAAAAAAGTCATAGTATAGTATGTTAAAAAAGACATCGTATAGTATTTTAAAAATGGTCACTGTATAGTGTGTTATAAAAAAGTCATAGTATAGTATGTTAAAAAGGTCATAGTATAGTATGTTAAAAAAGTAATGGTATAGTGTGTTAAAAAAGAGATAAAAAGTCGTAGTATAGTATGTTAAAAAAAAGTCATAGTATAGTATGTTAAAAAAAGTCATAGTATAGTATGTCAAAAAAGTCATAGTATAGTATGTTAAAAAAAAGTCATAGTATAGTATGTTAAAAAAAGTAATAGTATAGTGTGTTAAAAAAGTGATAAAAAGGTTGTAGTATAGTATGTTAAAAAAGACAAGGTATAGTATTTAAAAAATGGTCACTGTATAGTGTGTTAAAAAAGTCATAGTATAGTATGTTAAAAAAAAGTCATAGTATAGTATGTCAAAAAAAAGTCATAGTATAGTATGTTAAAAAAGTCATGGTATAGTATGTTAAAAAAGTCATGGTATAGTATGTTAAAAAAGTCATGGTATAGTATGTTAAAAAAGTCATGGTATAGTATGTTAAAAAAGTCATGGTATAGTATGTTAAAAAAGTGATAAAACCGTCATAGTATAGTATGTTAGAAAAAGTCTGTATTGTATTTAGAAAAAAAGTCATAGTATAGTATGTTAAACAAAAGTCATAGTATAGTATGTCAAAAAAAGTCAAAGTATAGTATGTTAAAAAAGTAATGGTATAGGGTGTTAAAAAAGTGATAAAACAGTCATAGTATAGTATGTTAGAAAAGTCATAGTATAGTATGTTAAAAAAGACATGGTATAGTATTTTAAAAATGGTCACTGTATAGTGTGTTAAAAAAGTCATAGTATAGTATGTCAAAAAAAGTCATAGTATAGTATGTTAAAAAAGTAATGGTATAGTGTGTTAAAAAAAGACATGGTATAGTGTTTTTCAAAAAGTCATAGTATAATATGTTAAAAAGGTCATAGTATAGTATGTTAAAAAAGTAATGGTATAGTGTGTTAAAAAAG
>NC_048424.1:20798074-20803477 GCF_013103735.1 Etheostoma cragini
TTTGGAAAATGGCTGCAATGAAACAAAGAGTGAAAAATTTAAAGGGGTCTGAATACTTTCCGTACCCACTGTATCTATGACATATTTGTACACTTTTTTGACATACGATACTATGACTTTTTTGCCATATTATGTACTATAACTCTTACTATACTATCACTTTTTACCACTTTTTTGACATACTGTACTATGACTATTATTTTTACATACTATACTTTTACATCACTTTTTTGAACAGATTAGACTATGCCTTTTTAACATGCTATCACTTTTTATCACTTTTTCAACATAGTATACTATGACTTTTTTATGATTTTTTTTCAACATAGAATACTATGACTTTTTATAACTTTTTTCAACATACTATACTTTGACTTTTTTGACATACTATCACGTTTTTCAACATACTGTAGTGTGACTTATCACTTTTTTTAACGTTCTGTACTATGACTTTCTTATCACTTTTTTTGACTTCCTATACTATATGGGTTTTATCAATTTTTTAAACATACTATACTATGACTTTTTTTAACATACTAAGCTATGACTTTTTTTAAATACTATACTATGACTTTTTTTAACATAGTATACTATGACTTTTTTTAACATACTATACTATGACTCTTTTATCACTTTTTTAACATACTATACTATGACTTTTTTTAACATACTATACTATGACTTTTTTTAACATACTATACTATGACTCTTTTATCACTTTTTTCAACATACTATACTATGACCTTTTTAACATACTATACTATGACTTTTTTAACATACCATGACTTTTCTATCACATTTTTAAGCATACTATTGTTTGACTTTTTTGTTACCTAATTTAGTTTGACTTTATCGCTTTTTTAACATACAATACAGACTTTTTCCAACATGCTATACTATGACTGTTTTATTACTTTTTTCAACATACTGACTTTTTTAACATATTATACAATGACCTTTTTAACATACCATACTAGGACTTTTTTTTAACATACTATACCATCACTTTTTTAACTTACTGTACTATGACCTTTTTTTAACATACTATACCAGGACTTTGTATTAACATACTATAGCATGACCTTTTTCAACATACTATACTATGACTTTTTTAACACACTATACTATGACTTTTTTAACATACTATGACTTTTCTATCACATTTTTAAGCATACTATTCTTTTAATTTTTTAATGTAATTTAGTTTGACTTTAGCTTTTTTTAACATACAATACAGACCTTTTCCAACTTACATACTATACTAAGACTGTTTTATCACTTTTTTCAACATACCATGACTTTTTTTAACATACTATACCATGTATTTTTTTTAACACACTATACCATGACTTTTTTTAACATTCTATAGCATGACATTTTCTAACATACTATACTATGACTGTTTTATCACTTTTTTCAACATACTATAGTATGACTTTTTTAACATACTTTACTATGACCTTTTTTAACATACTATGACTTTTCTATCACATTTTTAAGCATACTATTCTTTGAATTATTTATGTAATTTAGTTTGACTTAACCTTTTTTTAACATACAATACAGACCTTATCCAACTTACATACTATACTAAGACTGTTTTATCACTTTTTTCAACATACTATGACTTTTTTAACATACTCTACCATGACTTTTTTAAACATACTATACTATGACTTTTTTAATATACTATAGTATGACTTTTTTAACATACTGTACTATGACTTTTTTAACATACTATACCATGACTTTTTTTTTCACATTCAATACAGACTTTTTCCAACATACTATACTATGATTGTTTTATCACGTTTTTCAACATACTGACTTATTTAACATACTATACAATGAATTTTTTAACATACCATACCATCACTTTTTTAAAATACTATATCATCACTTTTTTAACTTACTATACTATGACTTTTTTTAACATACTATACTATGACTTTTTTTTAACAAACTATACCATGAGTTTTTTTAACATACTATACCATGACTTATTTTAACATACTAGGACTTTTTTAACATACAATACAGACCTTTTCCAACTTACATACTATACAAAGACTGTTTTATCACTTTTTTCAACATACTATGACTTTTTTAACATACTATACCATGATTTTTTCAACATACAATACAGGCTTCTTCCAACATACTATACTATGACGGTTTATCACTTTTTTAACACACTATACCATGACTTTTTTCACCATACTATACCATGACTTTTTTAACATACTATAATATGACTTTTTTTAACATACTATACTATGACTGTTTTATCACTTTTTCAACATACTATACTATGACCTTTTTAACATACTATACTATGACCTTTTTTAACATACTATGACTTTTCTATCAAATTTTTAAGCATACTATTGTTTGACTTTTTTACGTAATTTAGTTTGACTTTATCACTTTTTTAACATAAAATACAGACTTTTTCCAACATACTATACTATGACTGTTTTATCACTTTTTCAACATATTGACTTTTTTAACATACTATACCATGACTTTTTTAACATACTATACTATGACTTTTTTAACATACTATACTAGGACTTTTTTTAACATACTATACCATGACTTTTTTAACATACTATACTATGACTTTTTTAACATACTGTACTATGACTTTTTTTTAACATACTATAGCATGACTTTTTTTTAACATACTAGGACTTTTTTAACATACTATACTAGGACTTTTTTAACATACTATACCATCACTTTTTTAACTTACTTTACTATGACTTTTTTTAACATACTATACCATGACTTTTTTTTAACATACTATACCATGACTTTTTTTTAACATACTATACCATGACTTTTTTTAACATACTATAGCATGACATTTTCTAACATACTATACTATGACTGTTTTATCACTTTTTTCAACATACTATAGTATGACTTTTTTAACATACTATACTATGACTTTTTTTTAACATACTATGACTTTTCTATCACATTTTTAAGCATAGTATTCTTTGACTTTTTTATGTAATTTAGTTTGACTTTATCTTTTTTTAACATACAATACAGACCTTTTCCAACTTACATACTATACTAAGACAGTTTTATCACTTTTTTCAACATACTAGGACTTTTTTTTAACATACTATACCATGACTTTTTTTTAACACACTATACCATGACTTTTTTTTAACACACTATACCATGACTTTTTTTTAACATACTATAGCATGACATTTTCTAACATACTATACTATGACTTTTTAACATACTGTACTATAACTTTTTTAACATACTATACCATGACTTTTTTTTTACATTCAATACAGACTTTTTCCAACATACTATACTATGACTGTTTTATCACGTTTTTCAACATACTGACTTATTTAACATACTATACTATGAATTTTTTAACATACCATACCATCACTTTTTTTAACATAATATACCATCACTTTTTTAACTTACTATACTATGACTTTTTTTAACATACTATACTATGACTTTTTTTAACAAACTATACCATGACTTTTTTTAACATACTATACCATGACTTATTTTAACATATTAGGACTTTTTTAACATACAATACAGATCTTTTCCAATTTACATACTACTATACACTTTTTTCAACATACTATGACTTTTTTAACATACTATACCATGATTTTTTTTTAACATACAATACAGGCTTCTTCCAACATACTATACTATGACGGTTTTATCACTTTTTTAACATACTATACCATGACTTTTTTCACCATACTATACTATGACTTTTTTAACATACTGTACTATGACTTTTTTAACATACTATAGCATGACCTTTTTCAACACACAATACAGACTTCTTCCAACATACTATACTATGACTGTTTTATTACTTTTTTAACACACTATACCATGACCTTTTTTAACATACTATACCATAACTTTTGTTTAACATACTAAACTATAACTTTAAAAACAAATACAATACAGACCTTTTCCAACATACTATACTATGACTGTTTTATCACTTTTTTATCATACTATACTATTACCTTTTGAAAATACTATACCATGACCTTTTTTAACATACTTTACTATGACTTTTTCAACATACTTTTCTAAAAACTTTTTAATTATTTTAACATACTATACTATGACTTTTTTTAACATACTAGACTATGACTTTTTTTTTAACATACTATACCATGACTTTTTTTAACATACTATACCATGACTTTTTTAACATACTATACCATGACTTTTTTTAACATACAATAAAGACTTCTTCCAACATACTATACTATGACTGTTTTATCACTTTTTTACTACACTATACCATGACTTTTTTACATACTATACTATGACCTTTTTAAAATACTATACTGTAACCTTTTTAACATACTATACTATGACTTTTTTAACACACTATACCGTGACCATTATTAAAATACTATACCATGTCTTTTTTAACATACTAAACTATGACTTTTTTAACACACTATACCGGGCGGCTGTGGCTCAGTGGTAGAGCGGTTGCCCGCCAATCGGAAGGTTGGTGGTTCGATCCCCGCCCCTGCAGTCATTGTCGAAGTGTCCTTGGGCAAGACACTGAACCCCGAGTTGCTCCCGGTGCTGCGCATCGCAGTGTGAATGTGTGTGAATGCTTATCTGATGAGCAGGTGGCACCTTGTACGGCATCCCCGGCCACAGTGTATGAATGTGTATCATACTATACTATGTGAATGGTGAATGTTCCCTGTAGATGTAGAAGCGCTTTGAGCAGTTGTTAAGCTATATAAATACAGCACATTTATACAGTGACCATTTTTAAAATACTATACCATGTCTTTTACAATACTATACTATGACCTTTTTAACATACTATACTATGACTTTTTTAACACACTATACCGTGACCATTATTAAAATACTATACCATGTCTTTTTTAACATACTATACTATGACTTTTTTAACATACTATGCTATGACTTTTGTTTAACATACTATACTATGACTTTTTTTCTAAATACAATACAGACTTTTTCTAACATACTATACTATGACTGTTTTATCACTTTTTTAACATACTATACTATTACTTTTTTAACATACTATACTATGACCTTTTTAACATACTGTACTATGACTTTTTTAACATACTATACAGTGACCATTATTAAAATACTATACCATGTCTTTTTTAACATACTATACTATGACTTTTTTAACATACTATACCATGACTTTTGTTTAACATACTATACTATGACTTTTTTTCTAAATACAATACAGACTTTTTCTAACATACTATACTATGATTGTTTTATCACTTTTTTTAAATACTATATTATTACTTTTTTTAACATACTATACTATGACTGTTTTATCACTTTTTTTAAATACTATACTATCACTTT
>NC_048424.1:20803577-20822953 GCF_013103735.1 Etheostoma cragini
TTTTGGAAAAAGGCTGCAATGAAACAAAGAGTGAAAAATGTAAAGGGGTCTGAATACTTTCCGTACCCACTGTATGTCAGAAAAAGTGGTAAAAAGTGACAGCATAGTATGTCAAAGAAGTGATAAATCAGTCACAGTATAGTATGTCAAAAAGTAAAAAAGAGATAGTATAATATGTTGAAAAAGTCATATACTGTGTTGAAAAAAGTGTTAAAAAGTCATAGTATAGTATGTACAAAAAATAGTCATAGTACAGTATGTCAAAGAAGTGGTGAAAAGTGATAGTATAGTATGTTGCAAAAAAGTCATAGTATAGTATGTCAAAAAAGTCATAAAAAGGTCATAGTATGTTGAAAAGAGTGACACAAAATCAGAGTACAGTAAGTCAAAAAGTGTAAATACGTCATAGATGTGTCAGAAAAGGTGGTAAAAAGTGATGGTATAGTATGTCAAAAAAGTGATAAATTAGTCACACTATATAATAATAATAATATAATATTTCGAAAAAAGTCATCTACTGTGTTGAAGAAAGTGATAAACAGTCATAGTATAGTATGTTAAAGACAAAGTTTGGAAGAATATGTAACACCACAAAAAAATGCCCAGCCCAGAGTCGGGATCGAACCTCGGGTCACAGTGGCCAGTGCCTGTTTGCAGTTGGGAATTGGAGAAGAGCAAATCCCTGAGCCACCATTGAGTTATAGTATAGTTTGGTGAAAAAAGTGATAAAGAGGTCATAGTATAAAGAATGCTAAGTGCGGGCGCCCTTAAGTAGAGGTTTAATCCTTGATGCAGCGGCCGCGGGTTTGACTCTGACCTACGGCCCTTCGCATGTCATTCCCCCTCTCTCTCCCCTTTCAAGTCTAAGCTGTCCTATCCAAATAAAGGCCAAAATGCCCAAAAATAATCGTAGAAAAGAATTGTCATAGTATAGTGTGTTGAAAAAAGTCATGGTATGTCAAAGAACGTCTGGAACCGTGCAAAAAAGAAGTAAACTTAAACAGTGATAACAGAAAAGTGTTAAAGAAATCGAAAAGGTGAATAATCTTTTAACAGCTGAAGGTTTTTGTGTATTTTTAAAATCTGAATGATATCTGTAAGTGAAAGATGGTGGGAGTAGCATTTCAAAGTGGAAGAAGATTGAAGAGTATTTAAAGATTGCTTCATTGACTTTCAATGTAGAATTTTATGTATAAATGGTAGATAAAGGTTGCATACGAGCACAACTGTCCTTGAGTAGGGGAACGTTTTCATATTTGAATAACTTTTGTAGGCGAAAGTAAGCGACAGAAGTTATATGTTGGAAGAATCTGACGACAATATTGGGAATGCTGAATCAGCATTCACAAACAACTAGCACTACACAAAGTACAACTGTGGCATCCTCTTGGGACCATGAATACATGGATGTACAGTACATAATGTCATAATATGGCATTATATTTCAGTCTGGACCAAAGTAGTGGACTGACTGACAGAGACGCTGCCATCCATGCTGCCATCATGGCTACACGAAAAACACTTTACTTCAGCCTCTAAATTGACTCCATGCAGTTGCTTCATGTATTATAAGTATAATGTGCATATCATTTACACACACTGAAATCCAATAAAAAAAAAACCTCTGCAACCATCTGAGGCGTCAGCTTCAATTTCCTCCCTTGAGAAACAAGTTGCTACTGATTGGTCCTCCCCACATTCTGCCTGACGTGTTTATTTTCTTCTTTTACCTTCCTCATCTCATTGATATGCCGCTGTCAGTCTTTCCGAGGGTGTGTGAGTACGTGTGTGTGTGTGTGTGTGTGTGTGTGTGTGACGTGTGTACATGATGTTTTGTGTTAGGTCCCATAAACACAGAACACTCATTTCTCTCTGCTCGGAGCCTGAGGCAGAATAATAACAAGATGCTCTCAAAAGGAAAAAGCTCCCTCTCATTTTCCCCACAGAAACCCTCACCATCGCTCCCTTCCGCTCTCCCGTGGACTCACAGTTAGTAACGGGTTGGAGTGTTCGGAAAAGTACCAGGCAGGTATAACTTGTTCTCATTTGGCTGCCTGAAAAGGACTGCTGGGGAGGTTCAACATCTTGCCGCCACTTTGCTTCTGCTCTTATCCCCTGGCCTTCAATGTAGAAACAAGCCATTTCTGCTCAAACAACACCGATACTGTAAAGAGCGCACGTAATAGCTGAAAACATTCCATCTCCGGGACAAACCTGGCTATTTTTGGAGACACACAATGGATCTTGTCTGATTTCACTGCTCTGAGGTTAGGAAACGCAGCCAACAATCCACAAGTGACCACATTCTACATAAAACATGAATAAAGGAAAGGGAGAGGTAAAAAAAAGAAGAAGCAAAACAAGGTTTTTACCACGGCAGAGGTGATAGAAGTACAGCTGTGCCTGTGGGCCAACATGGGCTGACGCAGCCTCTCACACACTGATAAAACAGCTTAGTCACCGCATCTGGGGCCCCTCGGGCTGGGGTCAAGGACAGCAAGCAAGTAAAGACACAAACACACACACACACACACACACACACACACACACACACACACACACACACACACACAGAGCTATGAGGACATTTTTGGCAGCTGTCTAAACACACACCTTGTTGTTTGCTCACATCCTTTCCTATCTGATTCCTACATCGACACGGTAGATATCTGATTCTTTAAAACTGGAACACTGTTGCAGCGAACACACACAGACACACACACACACACACACAGACACACACACACAATTATACCAAGACTGTCCAGATCTAGATAAGACAGTTCTCTCTGTTAAAGACTCCCAAACATAAGTTGTCATCCCAAAGCCGCGCGGTGTTACAGCGGCACGGAAACGTGAGGCCAGTCACAGTCGGAGGAAGAACAATAAACCAGGAATACACAAGACGTTCTCCTTCAAAAGATGGAGGATGCTGGGTATCGTCTCCAGCTTCCTGCATCCCACCAGACAGCACGAGGGAAAAGGAGGAAATAGGACAAAGAAGCTTTAGTTCTTGTTGCCAGAAGCTTAGATAAGATTACAACAAGGTAATTGGAGCAGCAAAAAACTTTTTTCTTTTTTTCCTCACAACGTCCTTTTATGTGGTGTGAGGAGAATAAGAGCAGCCTTTGAAATGACGGGTCAAAAACAGCAGAGGGACTGAAAGAGGATGATGTACTTTAATTAAGTATGAAGAGAACGCGTGGGTGTGTGTGTGTGTGGGGGGGGTGTCTATGGAAACACTCCATGTCCTCCACCTCTCTTGCTCCGTCACTTTCCCTTCATCTTCCTCCACCACGGATGTGATACGTCGTTTGCGCGACTAGTTGTTGTGCCGTCAGTTTCTAGGCGAGTACCTCTAAGGGTTTCTAACCATGCAGATTTTTAAAGGCCCTGAAACTGTTTCTCAATTAGGTTCTTGCTTTGAGTGGTGGGGTGTTT
This sequence comes from Etheostoma cragini, assembly GCF_013103735.1. Taxonomy (NCBI): domain Eukaryota; kingdom Metazoa; phylum Chordata; class Actinopteri; order Perciformes; family Percidae; genus Etheostoma; species Etheostoma cragini. The sequence continues at coordinate 20,807,019 of NC_048424.1, forward strand.
ATGAACACACTTCTCCGGCAAATGCAGGTTTGGTTATTGCACATGAGATATTCATGAGATATTTCTGTATTTATTTTTTTCCCCTCTGTGATCCTTTCACAGGTTTGAAGTGGGCAAGGTTTCATTTAAAAACCAAAAAACAGTGATGTAATAATGTACTTTCATGACATTACCTATTAAGCAACATTTGAATTTAGTTCTGAACAAACCCCGCCCACACAGTCCTGATGAAGCAGATCCAGTTTTTGAGTGTTAATTACACCTACACTTTGACTGTTGCTTAGTAAGTCAGGAATATTGAATGTTAGAGAAATATTTTGTTCTCTGGAGCTTTAATATCTGTTTCCACCATGATATAATGGAGATGAATGGATAAAAAAAAGAATAATCAACAGCTCCTTATTCATTGTTCACTGTTACAGAAGCAGTGCCCCAATTACTCCATAGAACACGCTGTGAACAGTGTTTGCCGGGGCCTATTTCTTTTGTAAAAAATTAGTTAATAGAAATAGGCAGAGGATAAAAGCCCAGACAAGTTATGACATATGAAAAAATGATGTGTGAGACTGCACCTAGACAGGGCTGTGTTTTGAGCTTGAGGTTGGAGCGGTAGATAGGACCGTTATTATTTTTGGCAGGATATTTGGTCATAAACTTAGTATTGAACAAATTGAAATTGTGACCTGATGGCCAGCAGATGTATCCATCTGAAAGTAAGGGTTATTTTAAGGGAGCCTGAGGGAAACAAGGATGTCACGGCAGTCCATCCAATAGTTTTTGAGATATGTGATGGACCGACAAACTACCATTACTTTCTCTTGAGCCCTGCAGCTGGCAAGGCCAAAAAACATGTTCTCTTATCATATAAGAAAATAAGGTCCATTTGTCCTCATTAGTCAGGGACGCTATTTCTTATTAAAGATGGACATCTGCTATGTTTGGTAAGATGACAATTAGAAGACCTTGTCTATGAATTAGTTTTTAAATGAAGACTAATGTGGGGGATTTGGCTCTCTGAAATGCATCTTGTATTTAAAAGTACTGTATATATTTGAAAAATGGGAGAAAGTGGCCTCATGCTACACTGCCATACTATGAAAAGTAAGGCTGAATCCCAGAGGCTTATGGATTTTCTAGAAATCTCATTTTTCAATGGATTGGTGGCATGGAGGCAGAAATCTCAGAGATGTCTCAAAACCTTGGCGTCATGTTTATTTGGGTGAACTGACCTTTTGAAGAACAGCAACGAGGCCGCATAAATAGTTTACTGAATGTGAGGGGGCTCAGTTACGCTCTTATGTTTCAATAAATGTACTGCTCAGCGGACAGACAGGCTGAAGACAAAGGAGGATGTAGTTGAAGCTGCTGAGACATCTCAAAAGAAATGTTGAAGGGACTATTTTTGGCACAAGAAATATTATTTTTCACTCTGCAAGAGATAGGAAGTCAGTCCTGATAAGTGTTTGTGAAACCCATTTGCAGTTCATGCAGGAGATGGTCCATGCAGAGGGAAAACACACACACACGGCCCCAGAAAACGCACACAGATGTATTTGTCTCAGTCGGTAAGAAAGTGCTGAGAGACAAAGGGGGTAGACAGAGAGAGAGATGAAAAGACAGATTAGAGAGGGGAAGCAGTGGAGGGAGGCAGAGGGTTGATGGAGAAGCGCTCCCCACCGGCTCACTAAAATCAACGCCGGCCCAATTTCACAGGAAGCACTAAACCTGTCCATTATCTCCCAGCTCGTTGGCTGTCAGACGCAGGCTCATCTACACCCTGACAGACGATGGTCTGTCAGCATCTGACACACACACAGTCACACACACACACAGAGACACACACACACACATGCAGAGACACACAGTAACCTCCCGGCCCGTTACATAATTCATGCGGCATGTACCTGTGCCCCCGGGGGATGTATAGTTGATACGAGGTAAGGAGAGGCTGTGTGTGTCTGCATCTCTGTGTGTGTGCATGTGTGTTTCTCACCAGACTCCTCTCTTATTCCTCCTCTGCCAGCTAGTCTTCCAGCCCTTTAATACCACTCAGCCCCAAACACTCAGATTACATAAGCATAATTTCGCTCACAGCAGTCTCACTCTGAAAAGGCACTAATAGAATCCGGGCATCAGTGCTAAAGGAAGTGCCTCCGCGTTGGCACTTTAATGACACAAGAACAACGTCTTGTCAGGTAACATTGGAATTCGAATACATTTTTGACCCTTTGTTTTTCTCTGATGCCCCACTGCTCCGAGTGTCGCCTGCAGCAACAGTATGCCAACTTTTGAGATATTAATTAAGTTTTTTAAGGCAGCATTTGGACAGCTCTTTTCCCTGAGAATCCAAGATTTGCCTTAAATGGGAATTATAGAATTTTTATTTGTAGGGGAAATTAATTAAAATAAACCAATAAAGACTTTTCTTTGCTTTTAAAATATTAAATTCGGATGCAAAGGAATAGCTTGACATTTCTCAGATTTCTCATATAAAGCTACTGCCAGCAGCAGTGGCTTTAACATGTTACATGTTATATTTCCAAAGTGTAAAAATTACAATATTCCATTATAGTGGGTTTTGCTGGAATATTTCTTGGCTGTGACCAGCAACTTCCTGTAGTCTCCCCTGAATGCCTAAAACTGCTCCTTGCCAAGGAATAGTCTGGGAACAGCCACTGTAAAAAAAGCATATTGCTATACATATCTCTGGTTTTTGTACAGATCAAACAAAAAAATATAACTGTTAGTTGGTATGCCTTTCAGTTGCTGGTAGGTGGATTTTATTACCTTCAGACTGAGTCAAACTATTTATTTCCACCGCTTTCAGCTTTTAAGCTAAGTTCTTTTTTTGCTCCAGTTTCATATTTAACCACATAAGAGTAGTATCTTTTTATCTAACTCTTCACAAGAATGCAAATAGGCATATTTCCAAAAATGTCAAAACGCAAGGTGTTATGGGTTGAGTTTAAACTTCACATTTGTGCTCATGTGTGTAATAGTGTTGTCAAGGCCCACGCGTTAAACAGAAAGACTCACAGGGTATGCAACAGTCATCAATGTGTCGCCCTTTCAGGGATAAAACCTGCCTGTGGGTAACTGTGCTGGCAACACAGCTTTCCACAGCTGTTTTTAAATTACACAGAGTTGTACACTGGGTTTTTCTGCTACCTGTAAGTTATGACACTTGGTTAAAGTGTTTCTTCTGGTGCTGCGTCCTTCACAGGTCCCTGGTGGCCCTGACTGGAATGGGACTGCAGGTTTGTGCAGTAAATAACTAAATCTTTTTGGCCAATACCCATCACTTCAGCCATGGTCTTCTCGTTATGATAGAGCAATAACACGGGGAAATGGAAAATACTAAGGGCGATAATAATGATGAGGAGAAAACCACAGGAATGGAAAAGGTCATGCTAACCATTGAATTTTCTGTTGCCAGGGGTGTGGGTCAACATTTTCACTGAAGTAAACTCTAATCCTGAAGCCTACAATTACATTTTTTCCTCCGCTTCGGTTTTAAAATGATAGATTGTTTTATTTCTGAGAGGAACTATTGAACATCAAAATCCAGAAGGTGGCTTTTATCTTCCGCATGTGCACTCATGAGATATTAATATAAAACTCCTTTAGAAAAATGGACCAACGTGTCAACATGGGACGGCTAGGCACACTGAAGGGTCCGAACATGAAGCACCCACAGCAGATTCAGCCTCATAAAGTCATCTACTGTATGACAATAAGTTGCCTTCAAATGGCAGTCAGGAGTTTAGTAAAGTTCATGATATGGAAGGCATTTAAGAGGGTAGAGTTGTGAGAACACTGTTGCTAGGCAACCAGGCAACCATAATGGAGGCCCAAAGGCCCTAACAAGATAGCACGATGTCAATGACCACAAAGGACAAAGGACACTATTCAAGGAACGCATGCATATAAATGGGTACAGTAATGTTGCAATGTGTTTCTTTGCAGTTTTGGTGTTACGTTACTGATAAAAAGCGTGAATATTAATATGCATGGTTTTATCAAGCTGGTGAAAGGTTAATCTCTTTCAAAATGGGAAACGCAAAGGCATAATGAGGAAAGAGAAACCCCACAACCTGGTAAACACTGGTTTAAAAACCAAATAGCAGTGCTGTCATTGCACAAAAGGCGATGGTAACAATGGCAACACGTACCCAGAGGACATGGCATCTCTGCGTCGAAGCTTGTGTGTGAAAGAATGGGGCTGTTAAACCACATTGTAATGACGAGGACTGTGGGTGTCGCCTGCCTTACCTATCATTGGTGATTCGATGAAGCTCCAGGTGTCGCTCTGCGGTACATAGGACTGGAGGACCCCCGCCGAGCGGCCGGCCTCGTTCACACCTCCAAACACAAAGACCTTCCCCCCGCACACCGTGGCTGCCGCAGAATGGACCGGCTTAGGAAGAGGAGAAACCGTCTCCCACTGGTTGGTGATGGTGTCGTACCTGGAGTGGGAAAAAAAAGAAGAGGATTTTTAAATTATGGTAATTTCAACCTTGGATAAATCTGAATTAAAAACCAAACCAAAATAAATCAATAGAAAAATCAGGTCAAGGTGCAAACTTCCATTTCCATTAAACAAGATCCACAATGGGGAGTCTCTAAATGACCTAAACTCTAATGATTCTTACCAGTAGTAAAAAGATAAAGTTCCCTATGCTCTGAAATCGCTGTGAAACGCTCGTTTTGGCTGCAGGGCTGACAGATACAATTAGCAGAATGCCTACACCACCAGGGAAGATGAAAAAGACCAACTATTACGTACAATGACAGCAATTAAAGCAATTACACAAAGCAACATATGTTGGGAGCTACAAGCCATTAGTCTCTCGAGTTGGGCTGTGTGTCAGCGCTGAGCTTTGGACCTTTCTCACTGAGCCGTCTTTGGCACAGCCTAAAACTCAGCCGACCCAAACCGGCACGAACAGATGAAAGGGTCTGACACAATGGGCTGCCTGACAACAAGACGCTGGCTTATGCGACTGTGCCCTTGTCAAAGGTTGGGTGAGCGTTTTTATGTATATTTCTGAAATTTGCATTTGTGTTTGGTATGCGTGCTGCATGTGTTTAGACACGTGTTTGTGTGTGTGTGTGTGTGTTTTTGCCCTGTGGCTCCATTAGCGTAGGGTGTTAGCAGTTTAAACCCGTGTCCACGGGCCACTGATCAAAGCAGTCCCACCGACAGCCTTCCAGCTAAAGAAGGCCTCATTAAAGAGATGTGAACAGGTCCAGGATCTGTTGAAACACACATCTATTCAGACTAAAGCAAGCCTTCTTATAAAAGAAAACCTTTCAAACTGTAGCCAATCTCCCCCAGGACAACAAACCTTACACATTAAACATTAATGACTTAAAAAAGCAGGCTCCCATACTGTCACTTAAAGGCATGTTACATATGATTTTTTTTTTTTTTACTGGTGCCACTGACCTTTCATTGGGCGTTTTGCCTAATTTTAGCAAGCACACAGATGCCTACTTTCTCATCTGACGTACAGGTGTGCCATGAGATATTTTTCAGTCTATGGATGCCTTACTTCTGCACCTGGTATTAGGAGTCGGGTTGGAAGCTCTGTTTGCATCCACCTTCCTGGGAGAAGAACGTTAGATAAAGTGCGAGAGGAGACGAGTGAATAAGCCTTTGGGAAAATTGTCTTTGGGGGTCTGATAATGTTGTTGGCAACACCGGCTGAGGGGATAAGTTTAAATCAACTGGCCGTCTGAGAAAGCAGTGACATAGAAGACACTTTGGGAGAGGTGGACTCGAAAGACTCCAGAGTGCCAATTAGCACTGTTTAAACAAGGACACACACACACACACACACACACACACACACACACACACACACATCAGGGTGAGTAACTGAGTGTTGCTGAGATTGAAGGACTAACATGTATCTCTCTGGCAGATGTAATTACCCCTCGAACCACAACGGGGAGGTTCATAAATTTAAGGGTCAGACCACTGTCGAGTGAAGCTGATTACGGGATAGACAAAAGACCGCCAGGACTACTGCAAACAGCTGGTCATGATGGAAAAAGACAAAGCAAAAGAAAAAACAAAGCTCTCAATTATTCCTTATTTAGGAAATTCGGAGCGCTGTGACATCGGGCTGCTTTCGTCCTCATATTTGGTTTTAGATCCTATGCTTTTTTCAAGAACTGCATGCATTTGTTTATGTTGCACGGCAGCTGGATTCTTGCTATCTCACAAGAGGTCGAACCGAGAATCGCAGGATCCCATATCACACAAAACCCATTGTGTCAGGCTTCAAGTATTGCGTTTATGTGCTAACGGCAGTGGACCGAACCCATCAGCTAGTCTTCCTGCAGGACTTTGTGGGTGTAGTTCAGATCATCACATTCTGAATCTCGGATTTCATAATTATTTTTTCGACACTTTAAAGCAGTGAGAAAAGCGGAGACTACACGAAAATACTAGATAATAATAGATAGATAACAATAGTCTGCAGATCAAGAAAATAGGTTTTCAAGGGTCATTATTGTGAACACGGCACAGATATTACACCGTCAAAAGTGTAAGGAGTTGTGATAAGAGGAACGTGTGCAGGTCAGATGAAACTCAGTGTCTCAGACAGTCTCAGAGGTCACGAATCTGATTGAATTCATTACACGTGTGATTCACCATCAAGCATTTAATATGAACCGTGACATTAGACTGACACTGAAATGATTGTCAGCGTGGGTGTATATGGTTTGATTATATCTCCAAGGCAGAGGAGCAGGACGGAGAGAGACAGAAAAACACACACACACACACACACACACACACACACACAGGCTTCATTATAAAAACAAAGACTATATCTCTCCTCTTAGCTCTGAAGCTCTCCTTCAGAGCTAAGAGAGACAGAAGAGGATGGCAGAGCTTTTTCACCGTCACTCAGACGCTGTTGGAGTTTATCCATCAACATGTTGCACAGCATTGATCGCTTTTTTTCTGAAGTGTTTATACATAAAGACTGATCACTGCATGGAGCCATGTAATCGGCTGTAGCTCCCGACAGGGCTCGTTTCATCACACAGGGACAATCATCTCCAAAATGTGACTGCGGGGTTACAACAGAGCAAACAATGCAGGATTGTGTTCCTTTATGTACTGAGAGAGAGAGAGAGAGAGAGAGAGACAGAAAGAGAAACAGATAGAAAAGGGTAGATTATGAATGAAAGAAAGAGGCCAGGCTTTCAACTAGATTTGCCTCCGAGTATATTCTCTGGATGTAATCTGGATTAAAAAAAAACATGTTAATTCTCGAAGCACGCACTGCGAATGACAAACAAATCAGAGTTACAATTCAATGTCAGCCAGGTGTACACGCAACCCACGCGATTGTGCGATTGTGTTGGTAAAAGAGTAACCAGCTAATGCTTCTAAGACCTTTGCTCCCCACTGGCCCAGCTGAATAAGAACCATAATGTTTGGTAACCCCAGGCAAAGTTGGATCGTTGCCACTGAAATATAGTCACACCTGTCATGTTTGAGCATGGTGCATGCACTGCTTAGTGCACATGAAGAATTAGATCCAACCTTGATATGCCAGTCTGCAACCAACAATAGGGAGGGAGCATAATTCCACATTTTTATCATCATGTGGTGGTTAAATATGCCCCGGCAACACTCATTACGAGATCAATTAGGTGTATGAATATAACACAATTTCTCGCATATCGACTTGGGTTCTATTTCAAGTATCTATTTTGTATTTCACATGAGATTCAAACATTTTAATAAACACCATTTAAGGGTAAGTAGTTCATTTTTCTTTTTTTAAATTGTCACCAATTCCCACCTACACCAACAAAGTGTTCCATCTCCAGCAGCAGGACGGGGAATGTGAGGTTTAATCAGAATAAACTACAGTGCCCATGTTCATTGTAATAAACAGTGGCCAACAGTTGGCTTTGACGACAAAGGCAATACTTGTTAATAATAATAATAATAATAATAATAATAATAATAATAATAATGTTTGTTGGTTTTGGTCTATTCATGATTTTTGTTGACAAAATGTAAAATATGGCAAGCTTTATCCTCATATGCTATTATAGGTCTGGTCCTGACTGTATTTCCGAATTGCTAACTCCATTTGAGCCTCTTTGTAGGTCACTGTTTCAGTAGTTTGCAACAAAAATCATGAAACTCAAAGACAGCGGAGACCGAGCCTTGCTGTCAGGGCCAATGGACTCTGCAATGGGAAGATTGGCTGAGCTAGCTCTTTATCTCCATTTAAAAATACATCATTTTTGATGTTTTGTGTTGCGTCTCAACAGAAAGCTGTTCCAAAATCCATTTCAGTTGTCTTCAAAAAGACAAAAAAAGTACGTGGGCTTCACCAGCTAAGACAATGACACTCAGTGATGACATCATCACAGACAAGCTGAGAAAGCATCAGCAGATACTGCCCCGTGGGCCCTCACTTTGTGATGTTAACTGGGAAACGTACATCTGAATCAGAGAGCATTAAAATGAATGGATTCAGTAAAGTGGCGTTATGCATTCAATTGGATTTGCTTGGTGGCATTACACGTCTAAAAGTGTGTGTGTGTGAGATCTATTTTTTCCCTCCGTTTATGGAGCATCAAGGTTCAATAGAAAAGAGCAATTCATATACAAATCATGAATCACTAAGTGTGTATAATGTGATGGCAAAAAGAGTTAAACCCTCTTGAAACTGATCACATACCCTCTATATTTCGGCCGTGACCTTCATAGTACGTAGACTAGCTGTGTCTCTCACCACAACACACAAATGATGCAATCTAACCATGGAGAAGGCGCCAGAGGCATCACAGCCAATTCACTAATGTGGTTACCTGCAGGCGTGTGTGGATGATGAGCCACACTTTTCTCTATACCTCGCTGTCTCTCTCTTTCACACACAATCACACACATACGATAAACTATAATAGATGGGCTGCCAGTCTCTGAGATACTGACACGTATCCATTTTCTCTGAGATACAAATTACAGCATAAACCTGAGAGTGAGAAATGAGAGTGGGGAGTAAGGAAAGAAAAAAAAAACCTGCCTCGCTCAGATAACAAAACCACTCGGGCTATACACACCACAACACTGACAAAAAGATCCATTAAGTGGCAGAAGAGTACATCATGCTGCATTTAAAACCAAACTGGAATGCCATGCAAACACTTGCTGCTAACAGTATCCATACACCAGCAATTCAAATCCTAAATATTCAAACAGCTTGTAATGGAAGATACGGAAAGGACACTGTGCTTATACCACACAGGTCCACAACAACACCATTGTAACCTTTAAAAACTGAGTTTATGCACTGGAATGCAATGGAAGTTGGTTGGGGGAAAAGCGCAATGCATTAATTGCCTGCAGAGGAGAGCTGATGCTCTAGATTCTGGATCAGAATATGAACAGCAACTCATGCCCTAAAGTTACAATTTCATATTAATCCCTGCAACATCCCAGCTATCTCTCTCACTTGAATAAACGCTATCTCTCCGTCTCTTCTGCATTGTCTTCCTGCAGCCTACACGCACCCTCAGATGCGCGTGCACATTTCAACATGGATTGCTAAAGCTGTCTTAGTCGTGTGGGTACATTTGCCTTGTTTGCATAAGAAACCATGTCCATTTGCAACCAAATCAAAGTGTCACATTTGGTTTGGATCACAGCTTTTTCTCCAAATGCTATAAAATTGACAAAACACACCCAAATGCAATCAAAGTGGTGAACTGTTTATTTATTTAACTTGTGTGGAGCGTTGTTGGGAACCATCCACGTTACTTTTTGGGGAAATTTGTTTGAAAGAAACCCACATTTCTGATATAGCAACTCTTTGGAAAGGGGTTAAATTTAACCCAGAGACGACAACCTCTCATCACCAAACACCCTCATCAGGTCAATATAGTACTTTGTCCAATACTTCGATTTATAGACAAATACCTGCAAAGCTGACATTCCCTTAGCCTCAGCTGCACTTAATGTTTAGTGCTTATTCACAAATGTAAGTTTGCTAACATGCTAGGCTAAGACAGTGAACATTGCAAACATGCTAATTTTCATTATTGTGAACATATTAGCATTCGGATGTTAGCATTTAGCTCAAAGCTTTGTCTCAGTGCTGCTAGCATGTCTGTTGACTTTTGGTCTCGTTACATGTGCTCTTCTGGTTTATTTAATTAGCTTACTTACTCTTTCCTCTGTTTAATTCATAGATGAATTACATAAGCCTTTACTCCCTAATGAGATTTTGGCACTGAGTAACTAAACAATCAGGGATTATAAAGACAACAGTCTTATTTCAGTTAACCCCCAAGTTTGCAACCTCCCCCATCTGGTGTAAATAAACCAGTAGACCTCAATATACAAAGATATTTGCATGCATCCCCATGCTCAACAGTCGTTTGATATGGTTTCTAAACTGCCATTGGAACAGGCACAGGAAGAGAAGCAGTGCACGTATATGTGAGTGCATCAATCTCTTACAGCCCTCTGTTTCCTGTCAGAAGCAGTTAACGGAGAGGTTGGGATTTGGCTTGAGGAAAACAGGGCTTCTGTGTGAATCAGCTCCTGCCTGGAGGGCATTAATAACTATTCGCACCAAAACGTAGGCATCATTTGCTTACATTAACATTTTTCCTATTTGCCAAGACTTCATTAGCAGCTAGGGCAAAGGGAAAACCCCAACAGCATGACATATAAACTGCTCTATAGAGTCCTGCTGGAGCAAAAAATATGTAGTTGAAATTGTCTGCCGAACTTTCGTTTTAATCAAACTGAGCTGTACATTTGTACGGTGCAGGTGGGCTGTTTTGACAAAGCAAGCTGCTGATACAGACTGTGGATGTTCATTTGAAATCATTCAACTGTGACTTCCTGCACATTTGCTACTGTAGTATCTCCTCCAAAATGCTTTACTCACACCCACGCAATACCAGCGTCTGGATGAGGATGACAGGAAAGGGGCAAAGAAGGGAAATGTGACGGAAGGGGAAGATGGAGAAAGAGGAAGATGAAAAAACTGAATATTTTTTGCATTAATTTGAACGTCTATCAAGACAGTCAATAGATCAGTAGCACATAAGGCAAACAGGCGAGCGAACATCCATTTTGGAGAGGAGGAGAAAGAGGAGTAGTGAGAGTGGGTGCGAAAGGACGAGAGTTTTAGAGTCTGTGTTATGTCAGCTGCCATCTGTATGTCAGAGCACATCACAGAAACTGTGAGGCCTATGTCCACACCTCCACCCGGCTGTCTGTTGGGCACGTCCACTGGCACACACCCGTCTCTCCAAACCACCACCGTCACTCGTTTTCTCAGACTTGCACACGTTTTGCATTTTTGCCATGCACACACACGATGTAGCACACAACTACTGTCAATCCACAGTGGGTGTAGGGATATAAGTGCACCCCTCGCAAACCTTTTAGTCTACTGAGGCCCATGTTGGACAAAAAAAAACGCGGTAACTGCACTGGGATCACCTTTTAGAGTCTAAAGCTATCTGGGTTTAGTTCCTTTTTATTTGTCTTAACAGTAAGATAATGTAATGCAATGTGAGGATCTGTGGTTGCTAAGAGACATGCCTTATGCATAATTATGGCCTTTAGTGTATGAATGGTCAATAAACCTCTTTTATAGGAAATTGTACCGAATGTTTGAGTTAGAAAAGCAGAAATAAGGAATTATTTAGACTAAAATTAAAGAAAAGTATGTCAACTTTTACTCAATACTATTTCAAAACCACTTCAATTTGTTTTCCAGTGCTATAAAATTGAATAAGACACCCCAAAATGAATGAAAGTAGAGATTTGTACTTGCTAAAGAGCGTTGTATGGAATCAATCATGTTATTTGGGGTATTTAAAAAGAACATTTATACAGGAAAACGGGTCAATTTGACCCTAGAAAAACATGAGGGTTAAAAATCCGATATGCCAATGTATCGGCCGATATAGCTTTTTTTTATTATCCAGAAACGTGTTACAAAATAACAGTAAATACATTGTAGGTTAACAGCGATAATGGAGAAGTACTATACTGGAGATCCTTTAATGATCTCAGCGTTTAATCTAACATGCAATTCGACAGTTGTACTGATGTTTTAAATGGTCAAAAACACACACACACAAAGTTACCTTTTGCTCCGCTCCATTTCTCTAGCGACAGCGGTACGCAAATTGTCAGAGATGAAAACTAAAACAGCAGGTTTTGTGACAACTGATTTAAACTTGTTTTTATGCACCTCTGTTCCCCGTGCTGATTCTCTCTGCATGTGACAGCTGTGTGTACCTGTGTTCTCTCTCCCTGGGTTGCTAATCAATGTTTGACGGTGAAATCTACCGAGTTCTTGCAGAGGAAGGGCTCAGTGCTGCTCAGAAATGTAAATCTGAGGGTACTTCCAGTCCTATAAATAGGAGGCACGTCATTTTTAATCAGACATCACAAAAAACTAGATTGTCACTGTTTGTGCACATACAGTTGGGTATCTGGAGTAGAGTCCGACCTGTAATGAATTTTAAAGGCCAATACTGATATGAATATTTGGTTATTTAACCCTTGTGCTGTCTACTTATCAAAATTGAAATTCAACAGTTTTGGTGACAGTTTTTATCGATGTTTTCAACTTTTCTTGCGTTTTTGTCCCTTCTTTCAAAACTTTTAACACATTTTTCAATGTTTCTCACTTTTTCTGACGTTTTCAACACTATGCAACACTAACTTATTAACTTTAGTTTTACAGTTATTTTTGGAATTAATGGTCAATAAACCTCATTTATAGGAAATAATACCTAATGTTTGAGTTAGAAAAGCAGAAATTAGGAATTATTTAGACAACAATTAAAGGAATGTATGTTGATAATAATCACAGACTGGAATATGTCAACTTTTACTCAATACTATAAATAAACAGATTTCCCTAACATCGGTTATTTGTAGTTATCTATGAGTTTTCAATTAAACAATATAATAATTTGTTTTGTCAAAACAGAACAGAGGAAAATCACAATTTATCAATGTTCTGATAAATTAAATGTATGAAAATACAAACTAAGATATGAACCTTAAAGTCCTTTGAACAAAAACACAACAAAACATTTAATCCTGAACACCTGAAAATTAACATATGTCTTCAAGACATGCATAAATGTTTAGTGCTGTACTCTCCTCTTCATTATATAAGGTTTTAGAGCTAGTAGTAGTGGTATGCAGGGCCTGAAATTAACTTTTTTTGACAAGCAGCCACTGTGGTAGGTGGATTTTTAAATCCTCCTGCCACAGTGACTTTTTACCAGCCTCATAAAAAGTTGAAAAACAGGAATCAACGTTCCGAAACAGCAGTCGCATCCTCCCCAACTGCACTGCTTTCATGGACGTCAGTGCCTTCAGTCTTTGATAGTTTACAACTTAGCATGTGTAGGTGGCTTTTTGATGACTCATGGCCCTTAATTGCTTCTAATTTCAAGTTTAATCTCGATTACAAAAGGATTTGACTTTGCTTTCTCTGAGCCACACACAACAGTCACTGCACTACATTTGTTCTGTGCTGCTGTCATAAATCTTCCCCTCACCAACCTCGCCGTTGTCACCAATTGTCCACTTTGTTTCAAAACGTCTTCTTTTACTTTCTTTGACTCACGTTCATCTTTTTGTAGGTTGTTTGTTTCAGCTGGCTTATTTACCCAAGTGTACCTGTCAATCTAACTGCCACCCAATGTGGCCGGTAGATTGACAAGGTTACCTCCCAATTGTTAAATTAACCCAAATTTGGCAGGTGATCGGGTGTTAATTTCAGGCCCTGGTGGTATGCATGAGTTTAGAGTAAGAAGGAAATATCAGATTAGCATAACCAAAAATGTTATTCTAGTTAGATCTTCTTATTGTGAAATGTAATTCTTCCAGATTTATAGCATTATTATAAAGCAGAGTCCAGTACTACTGTTCCAAGCTGTCAGGCTTGTTGTTAGTTATCTGGGTGCACACTAGTTCTTAGCAGTAGACACCTATTTGCGACTAGTCTACATTTGAAGTTTTAAAGAGCTGGACCCTAGACATGTTTGGCTTGTAAGGCCTCAAAAAAAAGATTTATGCATCCGTGAACTCCCTAATCTCCCTCATTCCCATCCCAGAGCCATTTTGCTTGTTAATCCCTCATGGTACACACACCTGACAGACTGTGTATGATGACATCTGGGGATCTGATAGAGTCTTGCTCTCCGTATGGACGGCCTCGGACTACGTTTTTCTGACAGACTTAAGTCAAGGTCAGCCAAAAGACGCGCACACACACACACGGCTGCCATCGCTGTAGGAGAACACAACTCATTAACTCTGATGGATTGCAGCACATTTCAGGCTAATAGTACAGACATACGTGTACACACCATGCATAAATGTCCACTGCCACACACAAACAGCAGACTATGGCAGACTTGCATATAAACACAGATGGACACGGACCTGTCCCCTCTGTGTCACCTTCAGCTAATCCTTGCGAGACAGTGAGCAATCCAGCCACTGGCCACACAAATTATCCCGTAATCCCACACAACCTGTGCTTGCAGATGTGCTGAACAACATTTGTGTAAACTTAAAAAGGCACCTTGAAAGACTATTAGAAAGAGAAGTTAGGGAGCCATGATAATACTGTGTGCTCTTTAGTGAGTGTCTTTGCGTGTGTGTGTGTGTGTGCATGCGCAGACGCAGATTTAATTGGATGGGAATGCCACATAAGACAGGGGACATGAGTGCTGCCTGTGGTGTAGGTCGTACACCAATTACTGCTCGGCACTTTTTAAAACTAGACAGGAGATGGAAGAGTGAGACCCCACTTCATTAACAACGTAAGCCTCTGTGTTGTTAGCAGCCATGTAGGGCAGCACTGTGGGGTGGCGGGTAGTGGTTGAAATCAAGATTGACACCCAAATTGCTGGGGAGATAGTGGCTGCAGCCAAAGCATGAGGTTAATTGCGGTCTTTTCTCCTGTGCGCATTTTTAGGAAGCTACAAACTGGGTCATGTTATTGTTGTCTGTTGCAAAAAAAATGGTTACAATTAGTATGTAAACAGTGACATTAAACCAAATAAATGAAGCAACAGTTCACTAAGTTTTATACACAGAAAGTTGTATGTACAGTATGTACTGTATAAATGCATGTGCACATGTACAATCTATTAATAAGGAATAAGAAAGGAGAAAGAAATAAGAAATGGAAAACAAACAAAACAATAATGGAAGGCGGAGGATAAATCAAGTACTGCACATTAAATTTAAAAAAGGGGAAAACTACGCAGTTTCATCAATAAATAAATGGGAAAATATTAGAAAATAAGTGAGAGGT
Organism: Etheostoma cragini; assembly: GCF_013103735.1. Taxonomy (NCBI): domain Eukaryota; kingdom Metazoa; phylum Chordata; class Actinopteri; order Perciformes; family Percidae; genus Etheostoma; species Etheostoma cragini. The sequence continues at coordinate 20,822,375 of NC_048424.1, forward strand.
TCTTTCGCGAGATTGGATTCCCCTTCCCTATTTATAAATTTTTTTAAAGATTATTTATTTGGGGCATTTCAGGACTTTATTTGTATAGAACAGCTGAAGAAATGAAAGAAGAGAGAGAGTGGGGGGACTGACATGCAGCAAAGGGCCCGCTGCGAAGAGTAAACCTCTATATATATATATATATATATATATATATAGGCGCCCGCTCTACCAACTGAGTTATGTGGGTGCCCGTAAATGGGGCCCTTTAATAAATGAATCACATTTGAATAAATAATAAATAATAGAATTGCTTAGTTGTATACACACATACAAGAAAGCCTTGTACACAAGTTGAATAGCACAGTGTCTGTACTTTGCTCACATTGATGAGTGCACCTTCGCCTTGCATGTGTGCGCGCGCACACACAAACACACACACAAACACACACACACACACACACACACACACACACACAAAAAGATCTATATGTAACAACTAACCCTCCTACCTCCAGTGTCGATCTCTCCCTAGGCTATGCTTTCCTTTCTAAAGGTCAGTTGTTACTTCCTCCTGTGTGGGGGGGGGGGGGGGGGGGG